>NW_008705095.1:734972-737486 GCF_000326865.2 Helobdella robusta | reverse complement strand
GACGTTTCAGGTTTAGCACGTCTCATGATGATCGTTCCGATGACAAATCGAAGATAATGTTAAAGGTAAATTTGTTTTTGTCTCATTGTACCTTTGAAAGTACTCGAATTTGAACAAAGATTGAGTGTTATCTCAAAAAGATAAGTTGCCTATTTTTTCCAATTGCTTGTTTTTTATTTTAGTGAATTAATTTTTTTTCAATTTATTTTTCAGTATCCGGTCAAATTCATTCCATCGAGGCGTGTCAGATGATGGTCGGTGCAATGGAGGTTCGTCGGTAGTGAGTGAAGTTTCTGGAGAGTGCGCGCCCGCACATTTACATACACACACATCAATACAACACATACATACACAACATCCATTCATTCGGTGTCGTTGTTGCTATGTTTCTCTTCAACTTTATATTTTCTTTACCGTGAACCGGGCTTTAATTTAATTCATAGGTAAGTTAGGGACTGAGATGAGTTAAACAATTGTAGGTAGGCTAGGGCTTAACATTAGTTAAAAAGCTTCAAGTAAAATAAAAACGCTAAAATATGTTAAATAAAATACTTGAAACATCTAAAACGAGAAATACAAATTTGTAGGTAAGTGAGTTGAGTCAATGTTTATAAGTAAGCTAGGGCCCTGAGAGTAATTTTATTATAGATAGGTGACTGACTTATTCTTGCGACTTCTTACTAGTTTTGTGTGATGTGTTTGTTTTCGCTTCACAACACCACACCAACAAAACAAACTACATTTCATTCTCGTCGTCACCTTAAATTGTACCTTTTTGAACAATCTTTAATAATGTCTATTTATTTATTCATTAAATGTTGACTGGTTTCTAGTTTTTTTTTATATTGGTTACATAATTTTTGGATATTTCTTGATTTACTTTGTATATATGCATGCATAAATTATTTCTGTTTAGTATGTTGATTTAGTCATTATAATATGTTGTGAACTGTTCTTACTAAATGTTCATGTTACGTGGTTTATTATCCTTCGAGAACTTCTAAGGAGTGTTTATGATAATAATAATAATGGATAATAATTATTTTTATCGGTCGATATTTTGTTATATTTGTTTATTTAAAATACGAATTTAAAAAAAAAATTGACATTTTAAAATTTTAATTGACCGTCACTTTTCAATTTTGAATGAATTCAATTAAAAGCAACTACTGTGTTTTTCTTTCTTTACTAAAATCTCGAAATTGTTTGTAGATCTGTACGGTTAACTGTTTGTTCGAGTTTGAACAGGCCTTGCAACAAGGGCGGATCCAGGAAGTTTGACTGGGGGGGGCGAAAATTTTTAAATAAATATTTTGTAATGTTGAATATATCCATTTTTGATTATAAATTTTAGAATGTAAATTAATTGAATAATATAATGTTTTATGTTTACTTTGATTTATTTATAATTTTTATTACAAATGATCAAAGGAAAATTATGAACGCACCCACGCGGCAAAATACACTTGAAAATTTTTTGAACGCTTCTTCCGTCTGATTTTCATTTTAAAAATTCAAATTTGAGTTGCGCTAGTAATAGTACTGTATAAGTATCATAATTCATAATCATATTTTCAGTTTTTTTTAGAAGATTAATTTAAATATATATGGATCGTTTTGTGAAGCGAACTAAAAGGGCACATCCACCAGGTTAGATCGCCATATGATATGAATTTGTTCACTAGTAGCATAGAAATTGTTAAATAAGTGTTCAGAGTTAAGTTAAATTTAGTTTATTTTTTTAGAACTACATGAAGGCGATAGTTCCGATAATCATAATGAAAAAGTGATTGTTAAAAATGATGAATCATTTGAGCAAGTAGCTTTGCACGATAATGACGAAGATAACAAGATAAAGAATAATGAAAAAGTCTATCAACAAATGGATTTTGTACATAATAATGATATTGGACTGTATGTGGGCAGCAGTAATAAAACAATTAATGATGATATAAAATTTGAACTTCTACAAAATCCATGGAAACCAGAATTTGGCTACAAATTTCCGTATTCAAATCATATTAAAAATGGTAAAAATGAAAAACGGTACATTTTGAAAAGTCACTTGGAAACATTTAATGCATGGTTGACATACTCGCATGTGGAACAAGGTTTATTTTGCAGGTATTGTGCTCTAATGGCTGACACCGGCGGTATTAGTCATCAAACGCCATTGCAAAAATTAATAAAAAAAACCACTTACATCATTTGCAAAATTATTAGGCAAAGATGGTGATCTCAGCTGTCATGAACAATACAGGTATCACAAAGAGTCAGTTCAGAGGGGCAATGATTTTGTCAAATCATACCAAAATCCATCATTTGAAGTTGTTAATCAACTCTATTCCGCAAGATATCAGCAAATGAAGGAAAACAGAGAAAGATTGAAGCCCATAATTAAATCTATTATTTTTTTGGGAAAACAAAATATTCCTCTACGAGGACATCGAGATGACGGAAAACTTAATATAAGTACTAATGATGCAGGCGATGCTGATAATGATGATGATGACG
>NW_008705095.1:715226-734922 GCF_000326865.2 Helobdella robusta | reverse complement strand
GGTATATGGTACCGGTCCAGTTAGAAATGAGGGTAATTTCAGAGAACTACTTCAGTTTAGGGTCGATGCTGGAGACCATGTTCTTGAAGAACATTTAAAATCATCTAAATCAAATGCGACATACATAAGCAAAACGATTCAAAATGAAATCATAACCACAATTGGCGATATTATTACAGATACTATTGTACAGAGAGTTAAAGCAGCCAAATTTTATTCAGTTTTATTTGATGAAACAACTGACATATATGGTATTGAGCAATTGTCTTTGAGCTTACGATATGTTTACAACGGCCAGGTTAGAGAAGATTTTGTTGCATTTGTGGATTCTCTAGAGGATTCATACAAAGATATAGAATCGGAACCAAAATTAACCGGAAAAATGTTAGCCGGCTCAGTGTTACGTTTACTAAAAGCGCTAACTTTAGATCCACAGCATTGTGTTGGTTGTGGAACAGATGGATGTTCTGTCATGACATCTCAGTCATGTGGTGCAGCTGCAGAAATATCAAAAAAAGCTACATCATGTATTCATTGTGTTTGTACTAACCATGGACTGAACTTGAGTTTATCTAAAACATCCGATGTACAAGCTATAAGAAATGCAATGGGCACTATTAAGCAAACGGCTTCCTTTTTTCGCGCATCGGCCAAAAGAAAATTAGTGCAAAGAATAATGATTAAAAATGAAAGTCAAAATTTGAGACAAAATGTCATGCCTTTATGTGAGACACGTTGGGTTGAACGCCATGATTCGATTATCAGTTTTAGACAGTCCCTGCAATATGTTCTAGCTTCTTTAGAAAATATTGCTAATTGGCATGACAGAGAAACATCATCCAAAGCAAAGACGTTGTTATCGGCTTTAACTGATTCTAAATTTTTAATAGCTTTGTACTCAATTGCCGATCCATTAATTCTAACTAAGCCACTAAGCACTGTTGTCAATATTGTGCACCATGCCTGTTTCAGTAGCAACGGCAGAACGTTCATTTTCTACCCTGAGGCGGTTAAAAACGTGGATGCGCTCCAAAATGAATGAGGAAAGACTAACGGGATTAGTCTTAATGAACATTCATCGCGATATTGAATTAGATATTGAAGACATTATAACAAGGTTTGGCCGAAAAAAATGTAGAAAAATGACATTTGTCTTGTAAATATTTCATGTATATAATAGAACAATGTTTTGAAGAATGTTTTTCAATTTAAAAAAAATCAAGAAGTTGAAGTGTTTGGCTTTTTGTTATTTATTTCATAAAATATCAAACCTCAGTTCAAAGTGGGGGGGCGATCGCCCCCACCGCCCCCCCTCTGGATCCGCCATTGCCTTGCAAATTTTTTTTATTTTTGTTTTTATTTTTGTTTATTTGGTTCATTCAATTTAGTTGATTGATTGATCGGTTGATTGATCGGTTGATTGATCGGTTGGTTGATTGATTGACTGACAGACTGGCTGGCTGGTTGACCGACCGACCGACTGACTGATTGTTTGATTGATTTATCTCATAGTATTGTATACATGAGAAAAAATCCGATTAAGCCAACCTACGGCTTCAGTAAGCCACTGTTTTTCACCTGACAAAAGCAATTTCTATATTTATACTGACAAAAATAATTGTGATATGAATATATTGATTTATTTAATGCATTATATGTACAAAAAAGTGCTATCGTAAGAGTTCTATGAAACCCTGTAAACCACTTACATGTAAGCCAACGTATGATTTCAGCAGTCAGTTTCTTATGAGCACCAGCAGAATGTAAAATATTCATTGAATATAATGAAGATAGTTGTTCAAATAACAATTTTGATTTATTTAGGCCGTTTATTTCATAAGCAAACCAATTTTTAACATGATCGAATAGTGTAAAAATAAAGGGTGACTATAGTTCAATCCTACTAAGCCAACCTTCGGCTTCAGTAAGCCACCGGATTTCACCGGACCAAAAGCAATTTTTATATTCAAATTAACAAAAATAATTTAATAATACATAATTCTATTTATCATTATTAAAATTAAATAGAATTACTACAATGTTTTAAGCATATTAAATCAAGTAAATATTTCATTTAGTTTGCTCGTTAAAATCCATGCAATTTCGTAAGCCAACAATCCAAGCACGACAAATAGCCCGACCGATAGATCGAATTGATCGATTAGTCTTATTATTCTAGTTATGTGGTTTGGAGCAAGGGAAGACATTACTGAAAATAATTAAAAGTTGAAAAAATTGAGGTTCTTTGCATATCCCTGCTTCAACCCATAAACAGGTTTTGTATGTTGGTAAATAGGCCTCCCCTTGATCTGAACAACCTAGTTAACAAAGCTGTGGATAATTGCGGTAAAAGTGAATCTAACAATATAACAGTTAAATAAAAGTGAACTTAACAAAATAATTGATGTTGATGGTTTTACCACTGTTTCACGTAAAAAAAGATTTAAACCGTTGTCAAATTATATATTGTTTTCGCGGAAATCCGAGGGCTTGAAAGTTACTGATAGATTTTGATTCAGAAACAATTTTTCAACGTTTGTAGTATCACAATGTGATTGAATATCTTAAAACAATTATTAATGTTGAAACGGTTTCATGCTGTCCTACGTTTAAGAAAAGGAGGGATGATGTCAAGTCGGAAAACCACCTGCTTTCCACTTCTTTTTGATTATGTATCGATGCTAAATAAGTGAATTTGATTACTCAAGATAGTTCATGGCATGAAGGTGTTCGGATTGGTGACTGGTCGTTCAGCGATGATGAAAAACTGGATGAATCTTGTTTATTATTAAAATGTAACTTTTTATCAATATTTTGTGTATGTTTGTTTTCACATGTTTATTAAAAAAACATTTAATTGATGTTTGGTTAGGCAGTTACCGTTTATTTTCTCAATTTATTGTCTTAGGAAATATTTTTTTTAATTAATTTGAACTGGTGTTTTGTCTTGGCCGGGTACTAACTTAGTTGAAGGCATTGCTTTTTTCAGTATCCTTTTCATGAAATTTTTAACTTTCAAGAATGACTGATCCCAAGTTTGCGTGCAGGTCTCGTGAGTGATGTAAGTGAATACACAAAGGCGAAAGGTTTCACTCAGGTTTGCATTTAAATAGATGTATGAAGTTGATATGAAATAGTCTAAATGCCGATTTTGGTGTACTTTTGAGAAAGTCAAATATTTTGTTTGAATAAAAATAATTAGAATATCAAAAAGTATTAATATACACACAACAATTTTAGATTATTTACTAACATAAAAGGATGTACTTTATCAATTAATGATCAACTTAGTAGTCGAATTATGTTTTAAAAATTCACAAAAACAGCCAAGTCATACGGTCTGAAAGATATAGAAACAAATCTACTTTTCGATATATTATATATAGTTTTCATTTAATTCAATTTAAATGATAGTTGTGTTAATCATTCGTGTGGATTTTCTTTATAACTGAAATCTGTAGAGTAAAAGATTTGACCGTTATGATATAATTAATTTGAACTTCTGAATGTTCATGCAAACGCGATAGATGTAATTCAGGTTAGCAGGTACTTCTTAGAATTAAATGCTAATTATTTAAAATAAAACCTCAAACCTATTCATTGCTCTGCTATAAAATGTTATTTATCAACTTTTATAAATAATTAAAATCTTTATACGTAAAAAAAGAAAAATAGAAATGGTTTTTATGTTAGCCCACAAAGAAGATAAATAAAAATTACGGGGAGGATGTTTGTCTGTCGTTTTTATTCGATTTCAACCTTACATTAGTTACATTGATTTGTGGATCAATGTTGTTTGAATGGATGGATTGACGGATGGATGAATGAATGAATGAATGGGTGGGTAGATGGATGGATTGATGAATGAATAATGAACAAACTAATGAACGAACAAAAAACGAATGAATGAATGAATCCTCAGTACGACTTGCATTTTTCATCAAAATTATCAAAACCAATTTTTAAATGAAAAAAATAAATTATACATGATCGATTCGGAAGGCATAAAATTGATTTGTTATCTTTTATTAATGAAAAATTAATCCGCGCCTAATGAAAACAAAACACCAGAAGTTTCAAAAAATAGGGCGGAGACAGCAATATACACTCCATCCAATCAGGCTGCACACAGGTCTATGCTCATTGGTTAAAAGTTGGATGATTGGCATTTCGTTCTTGAGATAAATACTATTTATGAGTGGTCATTTGTAACTTTGCTGTGTAAGATTTTTTAGAACTGGGATTGAGTTTTAATGAAATTTTCATGGATTGCATCTATTCACTGGCCGTCATTTTCAACATTTTGCTTCACAAAGGTATGTAGATTTATTATTCATCGGATAACTTTCACTATTTAACACAAATACATATAATTGAATAATTACTTAGTTGTCATTCATAGTTTAAAATCCACACTCAAAAATCTCTAAAGATCACAACAGGATAAATAAAGCTTAGGCGGACTGCAATCAAAAGTTACAGGCAGTTATAAATACCATTTGCCACACAAAAAGTAGAAAGCAGTAGCAATAGTAACGCCATTCACACAGTTTGATACATTACTTGAATGTGTGGTGGTCTAGCGGCCTAGTTGTACTTCGCTAGCAAATGAACGAGGCAGATTGGAACGTGAGAAGTGATATTTTTAACTGACAGTTGACACCGAAAGTGGCTTTGTTAAAACTCAGAGACGCGTATTAAATTAACGGGTATTGAGTTTTGTTTTGGAATATTATCTTCATTGGTCAGACCGCAAGGGCATGTGGCCTGCTGTCAAAACTAGTTAGTCGGGCGGTTAAAGCCAGGCTTCAGTGTTATATTTTTTGTTGATCATTTTCCCAAGATTTTGAATTTATTTCATGTGAAAAAGGTGCTCTAAGTTATGCAAGACATTCACGATGATAAATTTTAGAATATAATAAAGTTGATACTTGAAGCAAAATCGGTGTCAAAATTGTTAGAGATATTAGGAACATTAGCAGATCCAAAAGATGACGATAGCAAGTAACTTTTGTTGACTGCAGTTTTGTCACTGATAAAAGTGAGTTGTGAGTGAGAATACTGAGTGCTTATAAAAGTGACGATAAGATTGATAAGAACGATTAGAGTATACCTAATATTAATATTAATTAACAGCAATCATAATAATTTTTAAAAATAATTTCCAAATAATCGATAATAATTTTATTAAATTTAAAACCTCATCATTAATTAGTTTCATCCCAAGACCTCTTTTTCTTCGACCCCTCTCCACAAAGTCATGACGTCATTGAGGGTAGCTCCACCCATCTGCCCTGCGACGTGCCCAATAGGAATGGAGTATCATTCTACTGGACCCTCAACAACCGACCAATCAGGAACGACACACGAAGGCACGTGACCGGAAAAGGAAGTGGGGGGCTGGTGATTGAGAGAGTGGACAGATGGTTGGATGAGGGTTCCTTCAGGTGCGTGGCGACCAACGTGGTCAGTGGAGAGTCCATCAGAAGTTCCGAAGCCGTTCTCAACATTATTTGTTAGTTTCGCTGTTTCTCTCTGTGTGTACGTGTATATATGTTGGTGTGTGTGTGTGTGTGTGTGTGTGTGTGCGCGTGTTTGTGTGTGTGTGTTGGTAGTACTATAATGATTGTTTTTTTTTATTTGATACATGGCTTCAGATGTGATGATTAATGCGTTATGTGTGATTATTCAATATCTGTCCGTTCCTAACTGAGATGCAATGATTGTACTGCTTATAAAGTCATGTTGAAAATTCTTCTTGCACATAACTTTATAATGAAGCTAATATAACATAGATTGATTTAACATTGAAATAAAATTATTTGTCGTCTATAACTGATAATAAATTGAAACATAACGAGAGAATGGTGGTACATAAAACATTATCATTCCCACTATTGATGATAATATGTTAATGATGATATCATATCAATAATGATATACAAGATGTTAACGACAATAAACTAATGATGATATCATATCAGTAATGATGAACAAGACGTTAACGATGATAAACTAATGATGATATCATATCACTGATGATATAATGATAATCATGTATATTAACAATGATATCAAGTTAATAATTAGTAATGTCTTGTTAATGATGATATCGTATCATTGATGATATCTTGTTAGTGATGATACAATGATGATAATTAATGCACGGTTGGGAATGTTAGGTAAGGTGATTGAGAAATCTGTCACAGTCACGGCTTAAACAATTCATTTTTCATCGGCGTTGTATGTGCTTTGGTTGTTCTTAACCTACAACCAAATGTAAATATGATGACGTAATGATGACGTCACATTCGTGAATGTTACTGCTATAGTTGAGGATTCGTAGTATCGCTATATAAGTTTCGGTATCGCCGGCATCTTGAAAATTTGTATCGGTATTTGTACCATAATCTTCTTCATCTTCTTCATCGTCATCACCATCATCATCGTTATCATCTTCATAGTCTTCTTCATCATCGTCGTCATCATCACTTTCATCGTCATCATCTTCTTCATCATCACTATCATCTTCTTCATCATCTTCTCCTTCATCGTCATCATCTTCTTCATCATCACCATCATCTTCTTCATCATCATCTTCTCCTTCATCGTCATCGTCTTCTTCATTACCATATTCATCGTCATCATCTTCTTCATTATCACCATCATCTTCTTCATCATCATCTTCTTCATCACCATCATCATCGTTTGGATATCTCGTTGCACTGCGACCATGGAGCGATAAATTGCAAACACGTGATTTCCATGAAGCGTGTCCACTCCACTCGTTATCCGCTGGCGATGATTCATTCGTTCTTTCATTCCTCCATTTTATTCTATCTATCTATCTATCTATCTATCTATCTATCTATCTATCTATCTATCTATCTATCTATCTTTCTATCTATCTATCTATGTGTTCAATAATATAATAGTTTCATTTTTATATGTTCTTTTGTAGATATTTTTGTTCATCGATACAGCGATTGTTTTATCCATTTATTCATCATTCATTTATTTATTCATTCACTCATTCATTTATTCATTCATTCACCTATTCATTCATTCATTCATTTATAACAATCCTTCAATTGTTCTTCCTTCGTTGACGCTTGATTTTTCGTTCATTCGTTTGTTTACAAGCTTAAGTAAGTCTCTGTAATTAAGTCATCCGCCTTTCAAACCACTATCCATTTATCCATCCATTCATCTATCCATCCATTCATTTAAATCATCCATTCATTCATCCTTTGACACAACAATCTATTCACCCATCCATCCATCCATCCATCCATCCATCCATCCATCCATCCATCCATTCGTCTATCCATCCATCCATTCGTCTATCCATCCATCCATTCATCTATCCATCCATTCATTTAAATCATCCATTCATTCATCCTTTGACACAATCTATTCACCTATCCATCCACTCATCCATCCATCCATCCATCCATCCATCCATCCATCCATCCATCCATCCATCCATCCATTCGTCTATCCATCCATCCATTCGTCTATCCATCCATTCATTTAAATCATCCATTCATTCAGCCTTTGACACAACAATCTATTCACCTTTTCATCCACCCATCCATCCATCCATCCATTCGTCTATCCATCCATTCATTTAACTCTCCATCCATTCATTCATCCTTTGACACAACCATCTATTCACCTTTCCATCCACCCATCCATCCATCCATCCATCCATCCATTAATTCGTCTATCCATCCATTAATTCGTCTATCCATCCATCCATTCGTCTATCCATCCATCCATCCATCAATTCGTCTATCCATCCATTCATTTAACTATCAACCCATTCATTCATCCTACTACACAATCATCTATTCACCTATCCATCCATCCATCCACCCATCCATCCATCCATCCATCCTTCCATTCTTTTGGTTATCATATCAGCCTGCCTGCTGACACGTCAGGTGATGTGTGACCAATCATAACGAAGCATGACACTGGTGCTGATGATGATGGCGATAATGATGGTTATGATGATGATGAGGGCGATGATGATGATGATGCTGATGATGATGATGATAATAATGAGGGCAATGATGATGATGATGGTGGTGATAAGAGTATTGTTGTTGTGAAGCTAGTTGATATAACGATAAAGAAGTTGTTTTTTATGTCGATCATGATGATGGTACGATGAAGATAGTGGCGATGATGATAGTATTATTGGCGATGATGATGATGAGGACAATGATGATGATGATGACGATCCAGTAGAAATAGCGATGGTTGGTGCTCCAAACAAACAGTGAGTTTATTTATAATGCAAATAGGACCACACGCACGCATGCATGCAAATATTCCAGGCAAGATGTTTGCATGTTTGCACAATCTTTCTGTTTGCCTTCCCGGTTCACACGTTCGTAAGATCACACGTATGCAAACACACACACACACACCTATACACACATACACACTATACACACAAACACAGAGGCACACATACACACACACGAACTCACAAACTTGCATGTGTGAAGCAGCATACAGAGACATGCATACACACATGCATACGCATATATATATATATATATATATATATATATATATATATATATATATATATACAGGTGTGTGTGTATGCGTGTGTTTCTGTGTGTAGTGTTTCTGTGTGTGTGTGTGTGCGGACATACGGACATGAATAAAAAGTTTTGCTATAGATGAATGGTTTCATTTTAATATTAACGTGACATGTTTGTGAACATGCAGTTAAGTGTGAACAGAATGAATTAACAAACAAAATGCACAAACATATAAATATTCCTCGCTTAGATCTAAGTTTGATGATTAAACTATAAACACAATTGCGATTACGATCAAGATGTGTGTTTGTGTGCTTACGTGTGTGTGTGCGTGTGTATGTGTATGCACGTGTGTATGTGTGACTATGTATGTGTGTGTGTTTGCAGATTAAACTCACTTGAACACTTGAAATATATGTCTAAAAACACATAATCCATTTTTCAACAAATATGAAAATCTTATTAACTACATCAGGGGTGGGCAAACTTTTTGTTGTGAGGGCCCCATTGAGAACTATTTTACCTTTGAAGGGCCGCATATACTTAATAGCAAATTTTTTCGACCCGGGGGAGAATTTTTTAAGATTTGTGGTTCATTTTTTGGTCAAAATGTCTGGCTGGCGACCTTTTTACATGGCAACAAGTGAATATGAAGTCAAATACCATGTGAGGATAAACACAAACATACAAAACGTATCAAAATGAAACATATACGCCACACACACACACACACACACAAAAACAAACCCACACACACACAAATAAAACCACACACACACACACACACACACAGTTTGCATATCATACCTTGGTACACGGGTTAATCCATGCGTTTCACATTCACGCATATATATATATATATATATATATAAACGCACATATATATATATATATATATGTATATATATATATATATGTGCGTGTGTGTATGTGTCTATATGTCTGTGTATCAGATAAACCTGCAAGCAAGCTTTTTATTGAACAATAGGATATTGTTTGTGGAGGATTTCTGGTGCATATTTAGTTGGCTGGCTGGCTGGCTGGTTGAGTGGTTGGTTGGTTGGCCGGTTGGCTGGCTGGCTGGATGATTGGTTGATTGATTGGTTGGTTGATTGGGTGGTTAATTGATTGACTGGTTGGCTAATTCGCTGTAATAAGCAGGAATCTCTTTGCAATCAAACCCGGTCACTACATCAGCAAAGCCAGGCACCTTAACAGTTACACCATTGCTAACATAAATTTTTTTTAGCAGTAACAGTGGTTTTGTTGACAGTACTGGCTGTGGTAGTAGTAGTAGTAGTAGCAGCAGCAGTAGCAGTAATGGTAGTAGTAGTAATAGTAGTATTAGTAGTAATAGTAGCAGTAATAGTAGTAGTAGTAATTGTTGTTGTTGTAATAGAAATAGCATTATTAATGTATCAGTGATATTTTATAATTAAAAAGCCTCTGCAAACAATGGCTTGTGTGGTTCGTATCTGACTAAAGTATGAAGAGCTTGTTTCGCTTTTAATTGAATGCTTCTGAAAAAAATCTTTCGTTATTCATAATAATAATAATAATAATAATAATAATAATAATAATAATAATAATAATAAAATGGATTGTGATGATGATGATGATGATAATAATAATAAAAATAACAATAATAATAACATTAATAATGTTAATAATAAAGTTATTAATAACAAAACCGACAATCAGTCTTATCCTTATTAGGTTTTTTCATTTTAATCATCATCATCACCATCATTGTCATCATCATCATCATCCTTATCGTTACAAACATCGTTAATATTATATCATCATCATTATTATCGACATCATTATATCCATAAAATCATCATCATCACAATCAACACCACCATCGTCATCATCATCATCACAGTCAGAACCATCATCATCTCAACCGCCACCACTACCATCATCACAGCCACCACCATCATCATCATCACAGCTACCACTATCATCATCATCATCATCACAGTCAGCACCATCATCATCATCATCACAGCCACCACCATCATCATCATCATCACAGTCAGCACCATCATCATCATCATCACAGCCACCACCATCATCATCATCATCACAGCCACCACCATCATCATCATCACAGTCAGCACCATCACTAGCACCATCATTATCATCACAACTCGATCACCTGATGGTCTGTCAGAGCTGACATGTCTATCAATTTCCAATATCAATTTGTCTCTGATTATCATTCTTATCACGATGACGATGATGATGATAACGATGGTTATGATGACGATGATGATGGTTAGGATGATGACGATGATGATGGTGGTGATAATGATGATAATGGTTATGATGATGACGATGATGGCTATGATGTTGATGATAAATGTTTGTGAAATTTATGTTGATGGTTATGATGATGATGGTGGTGGTGATAATGATGATGAGGATGGTTTTGATGATGATGGCTATGATGACGACGATGATGGCTATGATGATGATGGTGATAAATGTTTGTGAAGTTTATGTGTCGAAGGAAAAACAGTAGCTTTTTTTAGGACTCAGTTGCGCCGAAGAAACACAAATACATAGTTCTACGTAGAACAAATATTCCTGTTCTATTAGCTGGATTTGATGCTTACTGCATTTTAGAAAATACTGAAGATGTCAAAAAAGTCCTTACATTCTGGCCCTATAAACTTATATTACATACATACATACATACATACATACATACATACATACATACATACATACATACATACATACATACATACATACATACATACATATATACATACATACAATACAATACAATATATTTTATTTGACCTCAAAAAAAAAAAAAAAAAAACATAAAATTAAGATACAGGATGACTGTGAGGAGTCCGCATGTGACTCATCGAGCACAGCCACCTTTACAAGAAATTTCTAATTAATAATATGAATCATGAGACGAGATGAGTTAGTATGTTTGATGTGTCAATGATTACAAGTATGTATGAATAAATGTGAATGAGTATGAATGGGTGTGAATGATGAAAACATTAGATGATTATACTGAAGCGTTCAGTAAAATATTTTTCAGTTTTTTTCTAAATGTTGCCTGCACTTTTGTATATAAAACAGAATTTAAATCAAAATTAATTATCAAATTATTCCATATCCGTGGTCCGTTGCATAAAATATGAAAAAATAAAATGTTTGTTTTCGATTTATTGCAACGAATTATGTTTCTGTGCCTATTTGTCAAAACAAAGTTATAATAATCACAAAAAACTTTGGGTAGCAGTCCTGCGTAATGTTTGAAAACAAAAGTAGCACAGTGATACATGTGAAGATTTCTGAAGTTTAAGTTGCGTGTTGAGAGAAATAAAATGTTTGTTGACGCATTGTATTTTGAGCAGGTGATGATTCTCATTCCTTTTTTCATGAGCATTTGCAACGGTTGTGTTAACGAGGGATAAGTTGATGCCCAGATGATGTTACAGTAGACGAGGTGAGGAAGGCATATTGAATTGTACAATAAATTTAGAGAGCGTCTTGGTAGAAAGAATTTGATTCTGTTGATGGCGCCCAGGGATCTTGATAGTTTATCTGATACGGAATTTATGTGTTTTTTAAAGGTCAATTTGTTATCCAGAATAATTCCCAAAAAATTTGATGATTTTGTTTCTGTTATCGTTTCACCTTCAATAACGATTTTATATGGCTCTTTATAATTTAGTAACTGCACTGGGCCAAAAAACCATGAATTTTGTTTTTTCTCTGTTGAGAGTCAGTCTGTTGTTTTTGAACCATTGAATAACTGATTGAACATCATTATTGATCTCATTTATCAACACATTTATTTTTTTATTACTCTTGAATAGGTTCGTGTCATCAGCATACATGACATAATTAAAGCTGTTTGAGGAGTTTGGTAGGTCATTGATATAAATGGTGAACAACAAGGGGCCAAGGATGCTGCCTTGAGGAACTCCTGAATTGATCTTTTGCAGTCTTGAATCATTTTCATTCCATCTTACGTACTGCCATCTATCACGCAAATAACTTTCTAGCAACTTTGAGGCAATCCCTCGTATTCCATAATGTGCCAACTTACTGAGAAGAATTTCATGATCAACACAGTCAAAAGCCTTGCTCAAATCCAAAAAAATACCAGCAGTGAACTTTTTTTCTTCTGATGCCTTACCAATGCCGCGAACTAGTTCAAGTATTGCCATTTCAGTTGAAAATTTTTTTCTAAATCCATATTGATTTTCGGAGATAATGTTATACTTATCCAAAAAAGATGATAATTTATTGTGAATAATTTTTTCATATATCTTTGAGAAACCGGGTAGTAGTGAGATAGGCCTAAAATTTGAGATTTCATCATTGTTTTTTGATTTTTGAATCGGTATCACTTTGGCTATTTTAAATATTTTTGGAAACATGCTTTTTTCTAATGAAGCATTTATGAGGTGTGTTAGAATTTGTATCGTTGAATGTATTGTGGCTAAAATTATTTGGGACGGAATATTATCGTATCCACAAGACAGTTTTGGTTTCAGAGATCTTGTTGCTTGATAAACCTCTGACGTTGTCACTGAACTTATGAACATTGAATTTTGAATACTGTTTTTCATTGATTTTTTATATTCAAAAGTTTTAACAAAATTTACGTTAAGTTTCTCGGCGATAGAAACAAAGTGATCATTTAGAGCATTTTCTGGATCATTTACAATCTGGCCATTTCTTTTCAGATGTATATTATTACTTTTTGAGTCGTTATTTGATCTCCTCAGAACATCATTCATAATTTTCCATGATTTTTTCATATCATGTTTGTTATTTTCTAGAATATTATGGAAATACTGTTTCTTTGCGTTGTTTTTTATTTTTTTATAAATTTTATTTGCAGATTTATAGTTATTATTGTTTTCATCATTTGGGTTTTTAAGGAATTTTTTAAACAGTCGATTTTTAGCTTTCAGTATCTTTTTATTTTCACTATTGAACCATGGCTTTTGTTTGCTGATCTTATTAATTTTATTATTACTTACTTGGCAGCATTTTATCATACAACATTTGAAAAGCTCGACAAATTTTACCCAAGCCATTTCGACATCCCAACAATCATATACGTCGGTCCAATCAATTTCACAAAGTCGTTTATTTAAGTTGCTGATTCGATTTGATGAGAACAAGAATTTTGTTGAAGGAACTACGATGAGTTTTTCTTTTTTTACTTGTTTGCTGAAAGAAATTTGTGTGAGGACCGGCAAATGATCAGACAAATCACAGGCCAACACTCCTTGCAAGCACACATTCAACGAGCCATCTACAAATATGTTGTCAATAACTGATTGTTTGTTTGCTGTTATTCTGGTGGGGAGATTTATTAATTTACAAAGACCGTGCAGATCCATGATTTGTTGCAGTTGGTTATTATTGCTGTTTATATCGTCAGTTAAGTTTATGTTGAAGTCTCCTGTGACCACGATGTGTTTATTTTTTTCATTTAAACGTGTCAGGACATCATCGATTGATTCGCAAAAAGTTCCAACAGAACACGAAGGTGGTCGGTAAGCAACAACAACAACAATGTTTTTAGACTGCGCTTCATTGGCAATCTCTATGGCAAATATCTCAAGTGTTGTTGTCAAGGAGTCATTTAAATCGTGCCGTGCTTTAACGTTGTACATACATACATACATACATACATACATACATACATACATACATACATACATACATACATACATACATACATACATACATACATACATACATACATACATACATACATAC
Organism: Helobdella robusta; assembly: GCF_000326865.2. NCBI lineage: Eukaryota > Metazoa > Annelida > Clitellata > Rhynchobdellida > Glossiphoniidae > Helobdella > Helobdella robusta. The sequence continues at coordinate 720,586 of NW_008705095.1, read as the reverse complement.
ATACATACATACATACATACATACATACATACATACAAACAGACAAACCTAAACAAACAAACAGACAAACACAAACAAACAGACAAACACAAACAAACAGACAAACAGACAAACACACACAAACAAACCAGCAAACAAAGCGAACAAATATAGGTGATACGCTCATATACAAAGATACACACTTACACAGATACAAACGCACATACAAACAAACATGCATACAAAAAAACAGCAACAAAACAAAAGTGTCACATATTTTCTTATTGGCCATAAAACGAAACGAACATAGGTCTTCTGCTGTAGAATGGTGACGTCATTTTACATTTTATTCAAACTGTAATGTACATACATACATACATACATACAACATACATACATGCATACAAACATCCATATATACAATATACATACATCGTGACATATTCAAACTTCTGCAATGAAAACTCCATCAGAAAAAGTCATCAACTTGTCTTGCTTAATTAAAAATTCTTTTATCTTGTAGCATTGTGTCTGTGTATGTGTTTGTATGTTGATATTTTAGTGTGTGTGTGTCTGTGTATGTGTTTGTATGTTGATATTTTAGTGTGTGTCTGTGTGTGTGTGTGTGTGTGTGCGCGCGTGTTGCACCAGTTTGTATTTGATTGACAGCATTTTAAACTGCTTTAAAATAAATTTGAACTTTTAATGTGTACAAAATCATAAAATTTACTTCCCAAACATGTAAAACAAACATGTAGGATAGTTTACGACAATTTTTATATGAGAATTGAAACTATTATATGAAGGAACACGTGGTGTCATAAACATTTTTTGTTGGAATAATTATGCTCAGACAAATGTTTCTATACTCAGATAGCGTAGATAGATGGATAATAGATAGATAGATAGATAGATAGATAGATAGATAGATAGATAGATAGATAGATAGATAGATAGATAGATAGATAGATAGATAGATAGATAGATAGATAGATAGATAGATAGATAGATAGATAGATAGATAGATAGATAGATAGATAGATAGATAGATAGATAGATAGATAGATAGATAGATAGATAGATAGATAGATAGATAGATAGATAGATAGATAGATAGATAGATAGATAGATAGATAGATAAAATAACATGGCAAAGAGGCACCAAATGTATATATATGCATGCCAGTTATGACCTTAAATCATATATAACCTTGTACCAAAACGCTTTGGAATTGTTGGTGTGATAGTCGAGTACAACTTTTACGAGTCAGATGAAATAATAAATGTCACTTTTGTTTTGAGTTTAATCATTCTCTGTGTCATCATTTTCATCATCTTAATTCTCTTCTTCATCTTCTTCATCATCTTTCTGATCTTTTCAACCACCATCATCATCATTTTGTGGTGTTTCATCATCTACATCTTCACCTACATCTTTGTCATCATCATTTTCATCATAATCATCTTCACCATCATCTTCACTATCATCATCATCATCATTTTTATCTTCTTCATCTTCATCATCATCTTTCTCATCATTACTCTCTTCTTCATTATCATTCCCTTCTTCGCCATCGTCATCATCTTCCAATACATCTCCATTATCACCATCGTCGTCATCTTAATAGGGTGTTTATAGTTTCAATTATCGTCAAAAACTGCGGTGACAGTTTTAACGAAGTCGTGAAAGTATTTTAAACTCATCAACATTTCAATTTTACTGTTCATCATTTAGGGATATCTTATGAAGTGATAGTGAAAGATATCACGATACAACAACAACAACAACAGCAACAGCAACAACAACAGCAGCAACAACAGCAACAACAACTCCGACAACATCAACACCAACAACAACAACAACTCAAGCAAAATCAGCAACAGCTGAAACGACATTCATCACAACAACCAAAACCAAACAAACGACTCAAACAACAACAACAGCAGCAGCAACAACAACAACACCCTGATGACGTAACTCATGACGTCGTGTTAACTTGCGTGACGTCAGGCAATCCAACACCTCAAGTCACGTGGTTTATCAACGGAAGAAGGTTTGATGTACTATTTCCGCTACATTCATTAAACATTTTTCACATTTAATAACTATCATTAACAGTAATTTATAATGTGTAAATTATTTATGTATATATCGATTATTGAGTTACATATATTACACATCCATCCGTACATATATCTATGCATATATGCATATATCTATGCATATATAAATATATCTATGCATATATGCATGATATAGTATCATTCTTTTACTTATATATGGGTATAATTTGTCTCTACGTATCTTAAGCTGTATGATAGTCTTGTATGTTTGTTGTGGAAAAAATTATTTTCATTCATTTAGATCAGATATATGTTATCAGATTCGTATTTTTGGAAAATTTTCAAATGATTCAGTGTAGGGTTATTTGTTGAACAGTGTTAATAAAACTTTATATGTATTAATACTTCGTAGTAGTAGTGAGCGTTAAACTGAGATCATGAGATACAGCTTACCTGTTGGAAAAGCTCAAAAACTATATTACAATACGGAAGATCAATAGACTCATAGGTTTATTTAATTTATTGTTTTAAAATTTTTGAGAAGGCACAAAGACGTTTCGTCTTCGCCTTTGTTTAAAGTAATAATAATAATAATAATAATACCCTTCAAACATCACCATAAAATCACCAGAATTTCATCCTTAACTTCAGCACACATAGAGAAATCATTGTTCGTTCAGTTGTGTTTGTGTGCTTGTGTGTGTGCTTGTGTGTATGTGTGTGTGTGTGTGTGTGTGTGTGTGTGTGTGTGTGTGTGTGTGTGTGTGTGTTGTCAATGGCATTGAAACCGATACCCCTCTTTAAACTATGCAAATTCACACGGCTTACAATTTATCTTGGTCTTCTTGAATAGATAATTAGACCAAGCATCATAGCAAGTGCTCAAACGAACGTGAAATAACATTACAACACTTACTGTGAAAAACACAACACACTACATGACACAACAACAACAACAACACAACAACAACAACAACAACACAACAGCAACAATACCACCACAACAACAATACATAGTCCATGATACATACATTATAACATAACATTGGCAGCAATGGCAAACTTTACCAACTGAATGTAACCAACTAGCTAGCTGATTGATGGTAGCGACTCAATTGTTCAGTTGTTTAGATTTGCAATCACACGCGAACACCACACACACACACACAAACACACACAGTCCTACACACACACACACACACACACAAACACACACACAGTCCTACACATACAAACACACAACGACAAAACAAACACATCAGAATTAGAAAAACACAACAAAAACTCAATACCAGCAACCGACTATCAGCATTACATTACATTACATTGGCAACGTACACAAACACACAAACACACAAACACACACTCAACTGGACAGAACAATGACTTCTCAATGACAATTGCAAATTAGCATGTGTGATCGAATTTCATTTAACGAGGTACCCTTTGTTGTTGGCTGATGTGTTGTTGTTGTTTTGTTATAGTATTAGTAGTAGTTGTTGTTGTTTTTGTTGGATGTGTTGTTGTTGCTGTTATTGTAGTAGTAGTAGTAGTAGTAGTAGTAGTAATAGTAGTAGTAATAAATAGTAGTAGTTGATGTTGTTTTGTTGTTGTTGTAATTGTTGTTGTAGTAGTTGCTGTTACTGAGTAGTAGTTTTTGTTATTGCTGTTGTGTTGATGTTATTGCTGTTGTTGTTGTCGTTATTGTAGTAGTTGTTGTTATTGTAGTAGTAGTTGTTGTTGTTATATCAGTAGCAGTGGTGTCTTTGTAGTATTGCTAATGGTATTATCATTTGGTTTGAATTTTCTTAGGCACAATTGGTTAAGTTTCTTTTGGTCATAATAGAAATTTGTGGTAGTCGCCTTCAACCAGAATATCAACAACACCATCGTCATCATCATCAATATGTCATCATCATCACTATCATCATCATTATCATGGTCAACACCACCATCGTCATCGTCGTCGTCATCATCACTATCATTATCATCGTCATCATCATCACTATCATGATCACTATTATCAACATCATCGTCACTACCATAACCATCATCATCATCATCATCACTGCCATAACCATCATCCTCATCATCATCAGATTTAATGAATTTGTTGTAGGTAATGTAACCACCACTACCACCACCATCATTGCTCCATTGTTATTAATTCTTTAATGTTTATTTAACTTTCGATGTTGCTGTCCCAAATGAATTCAACAAATGAACCGTTACACAAACACGTGCGCACGCACACACAAACAAACAAACACACACATATACATACACAAACACCACACACACATATACATATACACATACACACACACAAACAACACACACACACTAATCAATTTATTTATTCTATACATATAATGCCTATATCATCTACATCGCTCAGACTTTATAAGTATATGCATATATGAATATGTATGTAAAATATAGATGTATTAAGTATGCACCTTGTAAGTATGTATGATAATTTGAGTATGTCTTACGAGTGTATCTATACGCTGATGTAGATGTGATTAAATGGAGAACACGCTTAATTTCAATTTTTCGCTTCGTTCGTTTTTTATCTGTTACGTTCTTTAAAAACTTTTGAAGGTATGATCAAAAAGTTCCAAAAAATCAGTTAATTTATAATAAAAATAGCGACATATTGAAGAGTTATATGTCTCTTATTTATTATTTCCATTAGTTTTTTATGTTATTTAAGTTTAGTATTTAGGCTAAAATTGATTTATTTTTTATTTCTGTTATTTAAATATATTTAGTATTTAGAATAAAATTGATTTATTTTTTATTTCTGTTATTTAAATATATTTAGTATTTAGGATAAAATTGATTTATTTTTTATTTCTGTTATTTAAATATATTTAGTATTTAGGATAAAATTAATTAATAATTTAATACTCTCGCAATTTATTCTTCCGAGCAAACGTTTGACAAATTCGCGTTTGACAAATTCGCGCATGCCGAATTCAAAATTTTTTATTTCCCTGTCTGACCACTTGTCCCACTCGAAAATGAAACAACATCATTCCTGGCGTGACGGCTGGACGTTTGCTTGCTCTACTCATGGTAAATTTCAGTTTCTCGTCTAGTATCTATTATTTAGGAGTCTATGCTCTACTCTACATCTCCATGCGTCCGAGCGTGACGTCACTGTCGGTTCCAAACTTCCGGTAGTGCTTCTTTGACGTTGTTTGCCTTCGCGTTTGTGTATCCTTATTTTTCTGAAAACAAAAAGTTTTGTCAATTTTGTTGTATGACAATCTTCAACGTAGAGTCCAAATCCTAATTGACAACCCTTTGGA
>NW_008705095.1:713674-715176 GCF_000326865.2 Helobdella robusta | reverse complement strand
TTCATCTTCTTCATCATCTTCATCTACATCATCATCTTCATCATCATCTTCACCATCATCTTCATCGACATCTTCACCATCATCTTCTTCATCATCTTTTTCATCTACATCATCATCTTCTTCATCTACATCATCATTTTCATCTTCATCATCATCATCTTCACCATCATCTTCATCATCATCTTCACCATCATCATCGTCATCATCAGCGTGATCACTTCAATCAGACGTTAACGTTCTCACCATCTCCATCATCATTATATCATCATCATCATCGTCGTAGTCGTCATCATCCTTCTCATCTAGTACCTCGTTCGTCATTACTATCGTAGTGTTATTGTTATAATTATTATTTATTATTTATCATTGTCATCATCATCTTCTTCATCATCATTATTATTATTATTATTATTGTTATTATTATTAACTTATAACATTTTAAATTACTTTTTTCTTTAATTTTTTACGACTTTGTTTGAAATAAAAGAGTTCCCATTATTATTATTATTATTATTTTAATATTTACGATAATTTAACTTAACTTGAACTTAACTTCAATTTTCTTATTCAGGATCCAGCTGCAAAGCAAAAAATTTAAAATCGCTGCCGACAAATTGCTCATACACTCTTCAACAACATCATCATCATCATCATCGTCGTCATCATCATCACCATCATCATCATTATCGTCGTCGTCATCATCGTCTCGATCACCCTCATGGTTAGATGATGGGGGTACGATTTCGTGTTCATCACAAAATGATGCTGGAGTCTATCACAGCAGGGCCAACTACCTGCTCCTTCCAACCGGTAAGTGGACGGATGGATGGTTGAATGAGTGGATGGATGAATAGATGAAGAAATGATAGATAGATGGATAGATGGATAGATAGACGAATGAATGGTGTGTCAATGGATAGATGGATGGACAAATTTGTCAAATAAATGAATGAATGTTCAAATGATTGAATACACTTTTCTGCTCCCAGTTATGCATTTCTGCCATGCACAAAAAATGCTTATGAGCCATTCTTCACTCATTGTAAAACTTTCGTGTCACATCAACCGTATGTAACATGTACACATGTTGTACACAACACATTTTTGTGTGTACGCTCAAACACTGCACCACAAGCACATGGCATATGACGGTCAGTTGCTTTCGAATCAGGTATTAACATCGCAAGACATGGCGCTTCTAACGACTGAGCTATCTCCGCGACTAATTCATTCTTCTGAACCTATTTTCTCAAATTTTTAGTCAAGCTCATTTTCATTCCTGGAATGTTTTATTCTATTTTTACGTGAATAATTAAATTGAATGATAGATAAATATTTGGTTAATTGCAATTTTAAATAATTTTAAATAAATTAGTCAAAATATATAATCTAGAGAATCTGTCATTGAAAAATGTAGAATAGTATAAAATTTTGATGTCCGAGTGTGCCAAACGATTTCGTACTCACCAAAATGCTGATACGGAGTTAAATATATTGTCGGT
>NW_008705095.1:706864-711124 GCF_000326865.2 Helobdella robusta | reverse complement strand
AAATGAAAAAATATGGGAATGCCCTCCCCTCGATGGAATTCTTGCCAATATGCATCGAGGTTCTCGGCCCGATGGACCCCAACACCCTTAAATTTCTTAAGGCAATGTGTAAAATGATCAGCGTCAGATCAGGCGACAGCAGGGAACTGTTTTTCGCAACTAACCACATTTCGGGCTTGTTGCAGCGGTTCCTGCGTGTCTGTGTGCTTGAAAATATCCAACTGAATGCCGACATGTGCAATTAACGACAAATCAAAGTGTTGATCCATTTGTTACTTGATGTTTGACGGTTCAGTGTCACTCATCATGTTTTGGTTTTAACATACATATATACATACATACATACATACATACATACATACATGTACGTATCCAGGCATATATTATCATCTGAGAATGATCATCTAGCTAAGCAAGACAACTTAATTTTATTATTATATAATATATATATTATAATTATATAATAATAATAATAACATTATTATTTTATTGTTATTATTACACAATCATTAAAATAATTATGTAAATCTATGAACACCTGTGCAATTAACATAATTTTTAAACGTTTCTGTATAAATATTCTGATATTAATATGTTATAATATTAATTTAATTAATATTAATGAGATTATAGAGTTAATGATTTGTTTTGTTTGTAGCTTTTGTTCAGTTTTTCGTATTGTCGTTTTGTTTCTATTAATTTATTATAATATAACCCACCTAAATACTTTCATAATTGTTACCATTGCATTCATGTATGTAGAATGTCTAGCTTACCCTTCTACTTATTGTCATTAATCTCGGCTACGTATTTTGTACAGAGTGTTTTTTTTTGAGTTGGTTGGAAGTTTGATACTTTTCCTTCGTCACCCTAATTTGTAGATCCTCCGAATTTTATTTGTTATATTGTAGCTAATCTCATCTGTATCTATATCTCTATCTGTATCTAAGGATTTGTGGACCACCCCTATTGAATAACTTCTCACTAGGGAATGTCAAAACAATATGATTTGTATTGTTTGTAGTTTTTATTCAGTTTTATTTTTTGTATTTTTATATTGATTTTATTTGGAGTTTATAATTCTTGTATTCCATCTGGTTATTTTAACGCCATGCTGTTGTTATGAGTGATGGTATACATATGGTATGGAAGGGTGAGTGAATTTTATTGACAAGCACTTGTATGTATCACATGTAGAGATATTTGTTGTAACATAGAATTTTATTGTAACATTTTGCAATATCACCTGGATGTTTGAGTGTTTATCCATTTGTTCATCCGTTCATTTATCCATCCATCCATCCATCCATCCATCCATCCATCCATCCATCCATCCATCCATCCATCCATCCATCCATCCATCCATCCATCCATCCATCCATCCATCCATCCATCCATCCATCCATCCATCCATCCATCCATCCATCCATCCATCCATCCATCCATCCATCCATCCATCCATCCATCCATCCATCCATCCATCCATCCATCCATCCATCCATCCATCCATCCATCCATCCATCCATCCATCCATCCATCCATCCATCCATCCATCCATCCATCCATCCATCCATCCATCCATCCATCCATCCATCCATCCATCCATCCATCCATCCATCCATCCATCCATCCATCCATCCATCCATCCATCCATCCATCCATCCATCCATTCTTTCATTCAATTATCCACGTTGTTGTTTTTAATATTATAAATTATGGAAAAAAGAATGGAGAGATGGGGAAAAAGAAGTTTAGAGAGTCGGACATATCTTCAAATATACCCCAGCCGTAGTGTTGCTTGTTCCATGTTTGTCTTGTAACTTGATATCATTGTGTACGTGTTTTCATTGACTGTATCTTTCTTCGATGTCTGGCTCGTTGTTTATACATATTTGAAAATAGAAAGAGATAGGGAGAGAGAAAGAGAGAGAGAGAGAGAGAGAGAGAGAGAGAGAGAAAGAAATGAGAGCATTGTACTCTTTAGCATTGAAAATCTCACTGAGACCAGAAAATTTGCGTTAAAAAATTTAAAAGTTTTTCATTTTGCTTATCTATCATTCCTCCATTTTGAAAAATCTTTTATCAATTTTAATTTTTAATTTTTCTATTTATTCATTCACCCATCAATCCATCCATCTATCAATCTATCCATCCATCTTTCCATCAATCTATCCATCCATCAATCCATCCACCCATCCATCCATCAATCTATCCATCCATCTATCCATTTATCTATCTACCCATCTATCCATCAATTTATCTATCCGCCCACCAATCTATCAATCCATCCATCAATCCATTTATCTATTCACCCATCTATCCATCAATCTATCCATCTATCAATCCATCCCCCCATCTATCCATCAAACTATCCATCCATCCATCTTCGTATAATTACATGCAGACCTGTCTACCTGCATCCACTTAAGAAGTTTCATAACTCTCCCCCTTTTATTAAACCATGCATAATCCACAACACACTCGCCATTCTTCCCGTTCGTTTGTCTTCTCTCTCTCTCTCTCTCTCTCTCTCTCTCTTTCTCTCTTTGTCTCTTTGTTTGTCTCTTTCTCTCTTTCTCTCTCTCTTTGTTTTTCTTTCTCTTACACTTTTTCTCTTTGTCTTTCTTTTTTGTTCTATTTACTTTATCTTTCTACACTCTCTCTCTCTCTCTCTCTCTCTCTCTCTCTCTCTCTCTCTTTCTTTCTATATAAATATAATTATTCAGTTATTTAATAATTATTTATTTATGTGTGAGTTTAGCTATTTGTTTGTATAATTATTTGTGTTGATGTTTGTTTTTTCCCAACTCATGAAATGATAATCTGATCCGTCCATCTCTGACGTAATGCTAAGAGTATCTGGTTTCGAATCTGAGTTGTGATTGTGTAACATTATTTACTACAGGATTGAAAAGATTATTGATCGAATGATTGATTGATTGGTTGGTTGGTTAGTTAGTTGTTTGGTGAATGATTGATTGATTGGCTGGTTGGCTAGTTGTTTGGTGAATGATTGATTGATTGGTTGGTTTGTTGTGTTAACTGTTTGGTCGGTTGTATTGTTGGTTTGCTGGTTGGTTGGTCGGTTGGTTGTTGGTTGGTTATTTGGTTGGTTGGATGGTTGAAGTTTGACTTGTTAGCTGACTGGTTGGTTTGTTGTTTAAATGTTTAGTTGTATGAATAGTTAATTAATTGATTGGTTGATTTGTTGGTTGGTTTGTTGGTTGAACGAATAGTTGATTGATCGATTGATTGATAGTTAAATCGGTTGTTTGACCAATAGACTAAATAACTGATATATTGAAAATGCACTAAGACGTGTCAAATTTTTCAAATTTAGCTGATTGATGATTGATTATTAGCTGTAATGTAAAAAAAATATTGAACTATCTTGTGTGTTTGTGTGTGTTTATGTGTTTGTGCGTATGCATGTGTATATATATATATATGTGTGTGTAAGTTTGTGTGTCGGTTGTTGCACGCATTGTTGTTTGTTTGTATGTTGTTGTTTTTTTTGTGTTGTTGTTGTTTGTGTGTATGTATGTATGTGTGTGTATCTGTGTATGTGTGTGCATGTGTGTGTGTGTGTGTGTGTGTGTGTGTGTGTGTGTGTGCGTGCCGTTAGCACTGGTTATAAAAACAGAGTTTATTATTGTTGCTATTCAACTAATTGGCATATGCTTCGATGGAGTTACACAATGCAATCCCCTGCACCTCGCCTACACGCATCTACAAACTCTTATTATTATTATTTATTATTATTATTGCGATTATTAATTTGTTATTATTATTATTGTTATCACTATTATAGTTTTTTATTGTGATTATTAATTTATTATTAATATTATTTTTATTTATTATTATTATTATTGCTATTTTTTTACCATTATAATTATTCATTCATCATGAACCCCTGACACAGACCCCACCGGAGTTCGTCTCCTCTCGACCTCCACCTACGAACGTGAGCACGTGATCAAACTGTTCGATGACGTCACGGTGGAGTGTGCGTTCGAGGGTGTGGATGACGTGGTGTTCATGCACAACGGAAGTCTTATCGGGGGACGGGGCTATGATGGGTTGGTTGGGGTGAGGGTGGTGACCATGGTGTTGATGACGATTGTTAGGGTGATAGTGATGATGGGGTGGAGATGATGGTGTGTATGTAATTCATTTGAGTATGGTGAGAATATATTGTTGATTGAACGCAAATACTTTGCTTGTTTGTCTGTTCATTCGTTCGTTCGCTCGTTTGTTCGT
>NW_008705095.1:701527-706076 GCF_000326865.2 Helobdella robusta | reverse complement strand
ACGCACACACACTCACATACTCACACGCACACATACACACTCACATACACACACACGCAGACACACACACGCAAACACACACACGCAAACTCACACACATACACACCTTTCAGACTAGAAGCTCCTGTTAGCGTGACGACCAGCAGACAGCTGCAAATCAGCAGTCTGAATGTCAAAAACGCCGGTGTCTACACGTGCGTTGGGGTTCTGTACGACCATAATAATAATAATAATAATAATAATTATAACATTAATAATGGAGATTTTAATAACAAAGAAATTCCTGATGAAATGAAATTTCATTTGAACGACATCAACAACAACAATAACATCAACAACATTAGCAACAACAACAATAATAATAACAACAACAACAACATCAACGACATTATCAACAATAACAACAACAACAACAACAGCAATAATAATAATACAAATAACAACAACGTCAACAACAACAGCAACATCAATAAGAAAATTAGCAACAACAACATCAACAACATCAACAACAACAGCAGCAACAACAACAACAACACAGAACAACGCAAACACAGCAGTTACTTTAACTATAACATCAGAAGAAATATAGGGATTCATAATAATAATAATATTAATAATAATAACTACAACAGCAATAACAACAACAATATTAGCAACAACAATATTATTAATAATAATATTAGCCCAATAAAATATCAATTGAGTTACACAACGACGATTCATGTTGCATGTGAGTTCTTTGGATGTTTTATCATTGTTGTTGTTCTCAATCTTCCAGGTCTCCAGGTCAAATCTTCATTGTTTTGATGAATAAACGAATTGTGAATTGTGAATTATTATTATTGTTTTTATTATTATTAATTTATTGTGGATATTTTGTTATGTTTTTATTATTTATGTTGTTGAATTATTGTGTCCAATCGATTTCACACATACCCGTGTTGTGTATATGAGTGCATCTAGGCCGAAGAGTTGGTTAGGTCATCTTCTTCTAATAAGTTATCATCTTCTCTAAGTTATAAATGCATTTATTCATTAATTTGTTCGTTCGTTCGTTCATTCATTCATCCATTCATTCATTCATTCATTCATTCATTCATTCATTCATTCATTCATTCATTCATTCATTCATTCATTCATTCATTCATTCATTCATTCATTCATTCATTCATTCATTCATTCATTCATTCATTCATTCATTCATTCATCCATCCGTTCATTCATTCATTCATTCTGTCATTCATTCATCCATCCATCCATTCATTCATTCATTCTGTCATTTATTCATTCATTTTTTCGTTCATTCATTCATTCATTCATTTATCATCTATTCATCCATTCATCCATCCATTCATCCATCCATTCATTCGCTTCTTCGTTTATTTATAACCCACTTAATCTTTAAATTAATTTATTCACAGACTTAGACTCTTTCAGCAACTCGTCCACCCACCCACCACCCTCCTCCACCTACGTCATTGGGGTCAAAGGTCGTGTGGAGGTCACGTGTTACCCGCCGCATGGACTGCCCTGTCCCCACATTTTGTTAGTGCTGTATTTTCATTTTTATGTGTATTTATATTTTTGTATGTTTGTGGATGTTCGTGTGTATGTGTGTGGTGTGTTTGTTTGTGTGTGTAAGTTAATGTTTGTGTGTGTGTAAGTTAATGTTTGTGTGTGTGTATTTGTGTAAATTGATATTTTTTATCTCTGCTTGCTGGTATTCATTTTTTTTTTGCTTTTGTATTTATGCGTACGTATCTTTATATCCGTTCGCCGGTTTGTCTGTCTGTCTGTCTTTCTGTTTTTCTGTCTGTGTTAAAATTCTCTTTTGTGCCTGTGTGTGTTTTTTAGAAGTTACCGTTGAAATTTTCTCTTGGCGATTACATTTGGTACAGGATTAAATTAGAAGTACAATTCTCACTATTGCCATCATGTATGTCATCATTATCATCATCATCCCCATCGTCATCATCACCATCCTCATCTTCATTATCCCCATCATCCCCATCATCATCGTCTTCATCACCATTTATGTCGTCATCTTTATTTCCCCCACTCCCACACCCCCCATCAACTGGCAGCTGGCTAAATCCGTCCAATGAGAAGTTAGGTGAGGAAGGTCGAGTGAGGTCTAGCACTTCCGGTCACATGATCATCGAGTCAGCTGAGGAGAGGGACGCGGGCTGGTACACGTGTGTGGGGCAGAATGTCGTCGGGAGGAGGCAGGTCAAAGTTCAACTCTTCGTTACTGGTATAGCGCTTCATTAAACTTTTTAAATGTCATCTTTTACTTTTTTTCTCAGAGTTAATTGAATAATTATACTTCGGCCAGGATTGAACAGTATTTTTTTTATTTAGAAAAATTAAATTTTTTAACCGTATTAATTAATTAGTTATAGCTGATCCTACTGTTACAGACGTGAAGGCAAGATAAGAATTGGTAATAAGAAATTAAAGTGAAGCGCTTGATAATTTAATTAAGAGGCGGAACCAATGAAAACCGTATTGTAAAATGTCGATGATTGTAAAAGAAAGCGAGGTATAAATAGACCGACAACAAGAACGATAAGGAAAGAGAAAGGGAGAATAGAAAAAGAAGAGAGAGATACAGAGAGAGGAGTGCACGAAATAGCAAGGAACGACGAGAATTACGAAGAAGTCAGAAGAAGTTTCAGGCAGTCCTATTATCGCAGAGATATTTTGTGTGCGTATTGCAAACAAATTAGCGATAACGCCCAAGGAGAAGTTTGTCACGAAGAATTCTACACGCGGTCTGCGAGTGAATTACGATAATCTTCCGAGAAGTGGATACTTAGGATTTACGGTCAAGAAACATCTGACGAGAAGAGCTTAATTATTGACGATTAGTTTTATCCTGTGATTTAACTGTTGATTAATTATTGTTTTGTATTCCAACGATTTTAACGATCGAACGAACGAGTGATCGATTACGGCAATTGCCAGCTCTGTTTTCTTTCTAATAAAGTCATCTAAAATAAGTCTGTTTAGGAATCAAGAATCCGCGTAAAGAGAAATAACCATACCCTACAAGTTCAAGGGGTCGGTTATAACAATACATTCATTCACTTATGAATGAATGTATGATCGTTGAAAAACGTTAAAAAACGTTGTAATTTATTGTCAATTAATTAATTAATTAATTAATTTATTTATTCATTTGTTCATTCATTCGTTCATTCATTCATTCATTCATTCATTCACACGTTTATATATAACAATTTCCATCACATCCATCATACTTCATCCGTTCCTTCTTCCATTTTCATTCACCAATCTAACATACACTCCATTTGACCTCCACCTTATTAGTGCCGCCGAAAGTTCAAAGGTTATCCTCAGTGGTGACCTCGCATGAAGGTCAAGCCGTGACCTTGGAGTGCAAATATGTGGGCAGTCCTTTGCTCTACACTGAAATCAGCTGGAAGATGGATGGACAAATTATGGATGTCGGTGTTGATGATGATTTAACTCTGGTGATGATGATGATGATGTTGATGATGATGTTGATGAGGTTATGATGATGATGTTTATGATGACGAGGATGAAGATGATGATGATGATGAAGATGATGTTGATGATGATGTTGATGAGGTTATGATGATGATGTTGATGATGATGTTGATGAGGTTATGATGATGATGTTGATGATGACGATGATAAGATTATGATGATGATGATGAAGATGATGAAAGAATGGTGACTAAGATGTGGTCTAGATATTTTGATTCGATTATTTATTTGGTAATTTTGATTAGGAAAATGACATCACAACGGTTGAAAATGAAAATTTAATTTCTTTAAAATTCAATGAAAAATTGTTTTTTTATGTTTCCTAATTATAACCTGCCTAGCACTGATAAGCAGCATTCGAACCGACATTTTTAATAATTATCGACTTTCTAGATCGAGTCGAATACCGATCGGTTCGAGGTACATCGCAACAAACTGACCATCCTACACGCCCAGCCCTATGACGTAGGCTCCTACGGTTGCATCATCGTGACGCAACAGCAGACGCCTGTCAACCTCCACATTGCTCAACTTTACGTCATCAGTCAGTATTTAATTTCTAAATTTTCGTCTTTTATTGGCTCTTAGAAAAAAAAATTTGGGCTTTTTCAGAAATATTGATCGAAATGCATTACACCAGAGAGTAGATGTGATATTTTCCAACAAATATCCATCAAAAAAAATTAAATAAACAAAAAATTCAAAATAGTGTGTGAAAATTGATTCATTTAACAAGTGTCGGAACGAATGCTCGGAATTATAAAGTAAAAATCGAATCGTTTCAGATTGAAAATTTTTAATGTGATTTATGTAACATGTTAACCGATTGAATTTTCAAGTGAAATCTATTTTTAATCCATTTTTTAATCATTTAAAATCTATTTTTAAACTATTTTTTAATCTATTAAAAACTTTGTCCTTCCTTTAATGATAGAATTATTCTTTTTCGTTGTTGTTAATGATATGTTTTCTTAAAATGAAAACCTCGAATCATTAACGTGTCTGAATGTCTTCT
>NW_008705095.1:672863-701477 GCF_000326865.2 Helobdella robusta | reverse complement strand
TAGGTTGTTTGGTTGGTTGGTTGGTTGGTTGTTTGGTTGTTTGGTTGGTTGGTCGGTTGGATGGCTGGTTGGTTGATCGGTTGACGATTAGTTGGTTGGTTGGTATGTTGATCATCATTATCCTCTTTAATTGATTTGTTTTTTTATCATTTAAAATACAACAGAATCAGCAATAATCTGTAGATACACATTAAATATCTATAAAATACAGTTATAAATGATTCAGTTATATTAAATACACCATTTCTTTCTTCCCCTCAGTGAAACCATTCTTCACGATACTGCCTCAGAACAAGACCGTTCTTGAATCTGACCCCCTCATCATTAGCTGTGACGCGGAGGGCCTGCCAATGCCCAGTCTGGAGTGGGTTAAAGGTTATGGGGCCTACTTCGTAGATGACCATCGGATCAAGGTGATTTTTTTTGTTCTTACAATGACGTGGTTGTTATAATGATGCTGTGTACCTGAATTTATCAAACAATTCTTTTAATCATTTTCTCTCTCTCTCTCTCTTCTCTCTCTCTCTCTCTTTTCTCTCTTTCTCTCTCTTTTTCTTTCTTTTCATTCACACAAACACATACTCTCATACAAAAAGCCTAACAGAAATATAAATACCAAAAAAAATGATTTAGTATTATATGCATACAAAACTATACGGACCGACACACACCGATATGAAAAATAACAAAACGATACGTCTATTATTATTATTATTATCATTATCATTATTATTATTATTATTATTATTATTACTATTATTATTATTATTAGAGAATTTATATAGCGCCCTTTAATGCAACCCAAAGGCGCTGCTTTCGTCTTCTACATGCAAATGTGCTTGCATCCTTTTCAACCGTACTTGCAGATTTTAAAGAATGGGTCTCTCGAGATAAAGTCAGTACGGTATGAAGATGTCGGATGGTATAGCTGCCATGGTGTCAGTGAAGTTGGTGCTGTTGTACAAGAGTTCTACATTGATGTCGTTGGTTGGTTGTTGTTGTTGCTGCTGCTGCTGTTGTTGTTGCTGCTGCTGTTGTTGTTGATGTTGTTGTTGTTGCTGCTGCTGTTGTTGTTGCTGCTGTTGTTGCTTTTGTTGTTGCTGCTGTTGTTGTTGTTATTATTATTAATATGATGGTACCATGTTGTCGATGGATCATTCGTCGTTGGCTACTTGGTCAGTCTATTCAAACGATGCTAGAAAAAGAGTGAAATTTCTTGACATACAAAATCGTCCTCTATTTTTTTTTACAGATCACTCAGTTTTCTCCTCTTCATCGTCATCATCATCATCCACATCATTACCATCATCATCGCCTTCTACAGCCGTCATCGTCATCATAACCGTCATCTGCTCGGTTGTTTACATCATGGCAACGGTTGCCATGGTGATCTGTTGCTTAGTGACGAGAAGGAGGCGGAAGATGAAGATCATGAAGGAGATACAAAACATGCACAATGTCCTCATAACGGCATCGTCGTCATCGTCACCATCATCGTCGCTGTCTTCGCCACCGTCAGCGTCTACTGCAGCTGTAGCATCGACGACATCAACTACAAACTCGGGTCAGTCGAGAGTTTCAAATGGATGATATGGCGTATTTGGATATTTTAGAAAATTAGGCTGCAAGCTTTTATGCTTTAACGCAAGATTGTTAAATTATGACCTACCTTTCTCTCGTTACGTTACTATTAATACATGGAAATTTTCATAAACTGTGGTAATTCAAAATTCAACTCACTTAACATTTTTGCTGATCCAAATTTTGACATAATTTCCCCATAATAATTAAACATTAAACTTAAATTTCACTTTTATAATGTAATTTAGACAAAATAATAAAATTGCCATAAAGAAAAAAAGTTCAGTATACTCTAGCGTTTAAATAATAACAGTTGATTTCTTGAAGAGTGAACCCGCTGACGTTATTGGCACATACATAGAATGGTACGATAGCGTATTCTCCCAACAAATTTTTAAAAACTTAGCGATTGAATGAAGTCTACAGGGTCAAAGATTACAAAATTATTACGGCCCTCTTTTACATGGTACGGCCCTCTATTACATAATAATAAGGAATTTTCTATATATGTTATTCTACATAAATGGTTATTGCTTCTTTATTCTCATTGAATGTCATCGGCATTGAATTAGTTTTAACTAGTTCTTTTTAAATAAAAAACCTCTCTTAACTTTAAAGTTGAGCAATCGCCTTTCTACCATTTTTTTGATAAAACCTGAGCCATAATTAAATGTACTATAGTCACAAGTGGGATGGTTATTACAATGTCAATATTGCAATTTTTAAAATACATTTGAATGCACAATATCCAGGCGCTGTCAAGCAACCAATAAACTGTTACTTTTCAATGAGGCAAGCAAACTGCTCGGTGGGAAATCAAACCCTGTCATATGATAGGCTGGTTAACAACCAATCAGATTGCAGGATGTATGAACAACGTCTGCTAGAAGAACACGGACTGGATATCTTATCTTACATAGGTTAGTTAGTGAGACATTTTTTTAAATATTTGAAATAAAACAAACTTAACGGTTTATTAGAAGTTTCAGTTATAGAAGTTAACAACGTGAATCGCAACCCAACTAAGCAAACTATTGCGAACTGGACCTACACCCAATTTAAAAAAAACCTTCCCTCGTTATATTAGTTGTTTGCTACTGATACTGAACAAACTGAACTCATTGATTTTTTTTTTAATAAGTTTATTTCATGAAAACACATGAAAAAGTATTCCAAAAGAAACCAAAATTTCAGATAACAAGGAATCCCACAAAAGCTTAATTTCTTAAGCTAATTTTAACGTCTTTGAATTATTTTTAATAATGTCCGTCATAAATAAAATAAGCAGTTAACAATCGAAATAACATTTAAAATCAGCGTCATAATGTTGAATTTTTAAAATTTTTTTAACTTTATTGCATGTAATTGTACACTGATTATATTTTTACTCGTCAGGTGAAGGTTGCTATGGTGATGTTCTTATGTGCAGGCTAAAACGTGACAAATCATCACCATCGTCGTCATCATCACTATCTCTTGTGATGGTGAAGCTAGTAAATAATGTAAACAATGTGATAGATGAGGAGAATGATGATGAAGAGGACGACGAATCCGGAAGCGGTAGTGGGGTAGTGCAGGATTTTGATGGTGATGGAGGACAGATCAGTTTTGGTGATGATGGTGATGACAACAACAACATTCAAAATGATGCTGCTGATGATGAATGCAATGAGTGTGATTACATTAACTGCGAGCTTAAGAACTTTAAACAGAAGAGTGATCAACAACAACATCAACAACAACATCAGCAGCAACAAAAACATCAACAACAACAACAACATCAGTGCAATGAACAACATCCAAAACTACATCAACAAAGTTCATCACATCAACAAATTTTTCCACCCACTAACTCCCAACAGCCATCTTATAGAACTCAACTGAACGTAGTGAGACCAGTTTTAAACAATAGATGTAACATTATTAATGTAAAAAACAACAATAACAGCATTAACACACTGGGCGAAAACTCATTCAACAACAATATTTACGACATTAATGATATTTTCAGCGGCCACAATTGTTCCAACAACTGTAGTCTCACAAATAATTCCAACTCTAAAGCTAATACAATCACTGAGAACGGTTACAAAAGCAACGATTCCATTCCATTACATAATAAAGATCAACAGACTTTGCGGCAACATACTTCACAGCAACTACGTTTGCAGCAACAGCACCAACCGCAACCACACCAACCGCAACCACACCAGCAACGACAGCCACAACAGCCGCAACCACACCAGCAACAACAGCCACTACCACTTCTTCAACGACACGGCGATCGCTTTGCGTTGAAACCAAATATTGACGGACACTTAACAGGCAGACGACATCCACTTGCGTCAATATTTTTAGAGCCACAGCAGCAGCAGCAGCAAATTTATCTCGAGCCACAAGATCAACAAAATGACGACAGCCAAACCCAAGGATATCGCCTGCACTATCAGACCCAGCATTCTCCACACCTCCAACATTTCAGACAGGAACCTGACAACTACTACGATGAACCATACAGCGAAACCTCGCGATTTTGTACTATTAACAACAACAACAACAATAGTAACAATAATAATAATAATAATAATAATGTCAACAACAACAAAAACCACAACAACAACAACAGCCTCACAAACCCGTATCATAGCCTTCATCAATTGCCACTAACATTCAACCGTTTTCAACATATTTCTGGCCTCTGCGAAAATTCCTCGCCGACGAAAGTTACATCCCTTCATAATTTCTCCACAGCACAACCATCCAAACTTCCGTCATCATCTGCAACTTTGAAACGTGTGGGCGTCAATATTTTCCAGAAAAGGCGAATGTTTGAGGATGAAGTTGAGCTGATGAAACTGACAAGAGACAGTACATTTTTCGTCCAAATGTTGGCCTACCATACAAATTTTATCGCTGTGGAATATCCAACTAATGTGAGTTTTTTTTCTTTTGTTTTTTCCTAATGTATAATATTCATACATTCCTTAAGCGTTGATATGCAATATTTTAAATGGCTTCAATTTATAAATAAATACATGTGTTAAAAGTTTTCAAAAGTCACCAAAAAACAAAATTACCATTCCCAATACATTCATATACTCACTACTCTCAAAACACATTTTAAGCTAAAAAAAATCGGGCACGAACTGACAAAACAAATTCACACAAATGAAATAATCATGCACGAACTAAACACAAACACGGCTATACAAAAGGCACTGGCAAATAGAAATGACTTTCCACTTAACTTATTTAATAATCGGTCATTCTGTTGCCAACCACACACACACAACCAACAACACAACAACACACGTTTAGACGACATTTTCCCCGAGATCTGGGGTTGCCGTTTGGCTACCTATGATGAAACCGAAATACCCCTCGACGCCATTCACATCTGTCACTCGCCTCAGTATCACGCAACCCCGCTTTCACTTTGTCCTTCTCCACCTGCTCTCTCCATCCCAGTCGCGGACGACCTCTTCCTATCACTCCTTAAACCTCGAACTCCAACGCTTGCCTGTTGGAGTTCGAGGTTGAACACACACACAACCAACCACACATTAACAATTACCGACCAACACACAGACAACCACACACACATACACACACGCACACACACACAAACACACAGGGCAACTTGAGAGACTTCTTAAAGTTCTTCATTCAGGAGCACCGCCTTCCACAGATGCCAACCATCCTGACCGTTGACAGACAGCTTCATTTCGCACATCAAATTACTATTGGCATGCACTATTTGACCCAGAAAATAAACAACCAATCAGACGATAATCAGGAAAGTATGGCGTCCAATAGACTGAAGCCTTTCAAATTTTTAAACGCTCGTAATGTGGTAGTTAGCGCTTCATTGGATGTTAAAATATGTCTACCGTCTGCTTGCTATGATGATAAAGGTTCAACTATTTAACTTTTTTCTAATTTACTAATTTAAATAGGAATTAACCAGAAATATGCCAGAAATATTTTTAAATTATATTGCATTGTAAAGCATAATATTTAAACAAAAATGTACCTACATCCACCAAAATATGTGAATGTTTGTTCTATACAAACTCATAAAAACTGATCAACAAGTCAGATCTCGTTTAGAACTATGATGTATGCCAACTTTCACAATGGTGGTAAAGACAATCAAACATAGGAATTTTAATATATTCCAACATTTAGGATTCATCTTTATTAATAAACTAATTTAATTTAAAGAATAATATTGATAATAATAAAAATTACAACAACAGGAAACCTAGATGAGGACCACATTATGTTGAATGGTGAGATTCTTCCTCTGAGATGGACCTCACCAGAGCTCATCCATCAGCTCATCTCTTCCACATCATCACATCTTCAAACAACAAATCTATCACCCCTGCCATTCTCATCGTCAACATCATCACGAGAGATGACGTCATCACAGCTACATCCACATTCCATGATTGGTCGACAACCACAGCAAGCAGCGGCTGCTGATTGGAGCAGCGATGTTTGGTCACTGGCTCTTCTTTTTGTTGAAATTTTTACTTTCTCGGCCAAACTTTTTCCGAATTCATCGGATGACGAGGTGTTGACGGAACTGTTCAGTCTTCGCGAAATGTTTCATTCATCATCTCCAGAATCCAGATTCACATCAGCACCTACCAAAACCTTTCCACAGTTTGCAACATCGTCACCACCATCATCGTCGTCATCATCTTCCTTGCCATCATCCACATCGCACGCAGTTCAGACAGCATCCAGGCTATCTTCATCCTTACTATCTTCTACATCTTTTGAGCAAACCCATCAAAATCAACTTCAGGGAGGTTACCATCATTTCAAGCATCAAATTCATCCAAACGTTGATGCTGGGAATTCACAGCTGCAACCCAAACGCCACCGTCAACAACTCCATCCAGTGGTGCTAATCTCATCGCCATCGACCAAACAAACATCAGTTTCATCCACAGCCACATCTGTGAATCTTTCCTCTTCATCATCTCGCCTCAGACTATCATGTCCGCTTGGATGTCCTGACGAATTGTGGAACCTTATCGAAAGATGCCTCTCGCTACCTCCTCAATATCGGCCTAATTTCAACGACATCTCCACAGAAGTTAAATACATCTCGAATATTTTAAAAAGTGATTGATTAATTTGAGTGTGCGCGCGTATATGTGTGTGTATCTGTGTGCGTGTGTGTGTTTGTGTGTGGTGTGAAGCATTGCAGATCTATGCAGAAGTATTTTATGATTTTATATTATATCATACTTTTATATGACTGTTGAGTTTACACAACTTTTTGTGAAATATTTTACTGTTAATATTTTGTGAACAATTTAAAAAAAGGCCTCAATTTTACATATTCAAATTTTTTGAAAACGTCAAAGAATAAAATTCATTGTCAAAGTTCAAGTTTTTCAAATGTTTTTTGTGTGGCAATTTGCTGCTCGTCTCACGATTTCATAGTTGAGTATGAATGTTTGTTCATGAATACAAATAAATGAACCAGTATTCGATTTTTAAAATTTTCAATTTAATAGCCATTTTTTTCAAATCGAATGTCATTTTGTAAATGTTCCTTCTATATCCTCTTCATTCTCGCCAGCGTTTTTTTACTATTAGCTCATTGTCTTGGTGTGCTTATGTTTTCGTTATCTTTCTGTTGTACGTTAAACTTTGTAGAAGTCGTTACGAGTTGGTTAGTCTGCTTTATATGAAAATAAAATGTTCTTCTAAATTGTACAAGTCACATATGTTATTTGGCGATCAATAAATAATATAAATAAAAATAATTAAAATATACATAATAATAATGTAACAAAACCAGATAATTTTTCTTGCGTCTAATGTTGCAGATGATGTCATCAAATTTTGATAATTAAGAATCCGTTCGTCAATCGTAAAGCATTTTTCTCATGATTAAAGACTGACGAAGGACAACAAAAATCGGCTCTATCAAATCAATGTGATGGAAACGTTGGAGAAACATTCTTTTTAAGACCAACTCAACTTCTTTTGACTTTAACTCATCCAAATTTCCATGACAACTTTATGAAGAGAAAGAATTCTATCATTACACTTATTTTAAATTCCATAGTTATTGATGAATATCGGATAAAATTGAGATGTTTGAATACGAATGAGAAAAAATTTGAGTAGCAGTTTTTGAAATTCATAAATTTTATGGGTAGCCTAAACTACCTACAAACATTTGAAACTTTTGGCAAGGGTTAAAACATTATTTAATCTATTAAACAGGTAGTTCGCTTACATAAATATCTTAGATTGTAGATTTAATTAACTGTTTATAATCACTAGACATTTGAAACAAATTAATTTACCAACACTTATTACAATAGTACGTCATCAAAGCATCAAATGCCAATCAACCAAAAAAAAAGAGAAAAAATAGTTTGAATCATGTACAGTTTTACACAAAATATTTTCGGATTGCAAATATTCTAGTCAAACAATTTCAAACAGAATGCGTGGTTGGTAGTGGAACATTTTGTACCACGCATTTATCGCGAAACACGTTGAGTTCTGAAACTTCTTTACTCAAAATTCACAATGATATCCTTCTCTCTAGTGACAATAGTAATCTTACTCTTCTTCTTACTCTTGGATTTTCCTAGGCTTTTGATACTGTTTGATATGCTATTCTCTTGAGACTGCTAAATCTTTTCTTTTAATATTACTGATTCGTGTCTATCTTGGTTTTCTTCTTATCTCTGTAATCGTTTTTCTTCTGTTGTTTTTAATAATTCTACTTCTAACTCCTCTACTCTTACTTTTGGGGTACCTAAGGGTTCTATCCTTGGCCCTCTTTTATTTATACTATATACTATACTTCGTATCTCATATTATTAATAACTACCTCGTATTGTTAATAACTTTTCTTTCACTATATGCTGATGATTTTTATATTTATACTTCATTTCTTCCATCTAATCTCGATAGTGCTCTTCATCATCTATTTCTCTCTCTCTCTCTCTCTCTCTCTCTCTCTCTCTCTCTTTCTCTCTCTCTATTACTATTCCTTATTATTATCTAACCAGATTTTAAAACTCTTGATGTTTCTCACAAGTTTCGTAGTCTAGGCTCTATCTTTTATTCTAACTTGTCTATTTTTTCGCAGATTAATAGTGTCGCTAGAAGTTCTTACTTTCATCTACGTGGTATAAAAAACTTTTACCTTTTCTTGATGATCCTACTCTTCTCCTTCTTGTTACTTTGTTAGTCTTATCTAGAATTAATTATTGTAACTGGCTCTACTATAGTCTTCCTGATTCTATACTCTATCATTTAAGTAAAGCTTTTAACTCTGCTGCTCGTCTAGTTGCTCGTGCCCCTTTTTTTTCTCATATATCTCCATATCTTGTTCTCTCGCACTGGCTACCTATAAAATATAAAATAATTTTTAAAATTTGCACGTTCATGTATAAGTCTCAATCTAAATTATTTCCTAAGTATTTATCAGATATATTAATTGAACCTAAACGCCCCGGTTTACGATCGTCTTCTTGTTCTCGCTTCTTCTTAACTCGTGTTAAACACTCTTTTGCTAAGTCTGCTTTTGCTTTTTCTGGTCCTTTTCTCTGGAACTCTCTACCTCCTTTTCTGACTACTTCTCCATCATTTACAAAGTTCAGAGCGGATCTCAAGACCCATCTGTTTTCAAAATTCATTGAGGAGTGCTGATGATTGATTGATTGATTGATTGACGGACTGATTGATTGTTTGATTGATTAATTGATTGATTGATTGATTGATTGATTGATTGATTGATTGATTGATTGATTGATTGATTGATTGATTGATTGATTGATTGATTGATTGATTGATTGATTGATTGATTGATTGATTGATTGATTGATTGATTGACTGAGATGTTTTTTTACATTTACTAAAGAAAAAAAGTTTCTCAACCTATCAACCCTTGTTCATATTTTTATTCCTTTCATTTTGACGTTCGTTCTTTATTATTCTCTATCTCGTCAACTTTTATCAGTTCATTGTGCTCATCTGCTTATGCTTCAGTTGTTTTTTTCTTCAGAGAAAAAAAATGTTCAGCAATGTTTTCTATATTTGTTTTACGTAATATAACTCGTTGAGTTGTTTATAACATAATTTAATGCAAGTGGTATATAACTTTGTAGGTTTCAATGTACATGCATTGAAGAGAATAATGTTTTACAAATATTTTCATTTTTCAAGTTTGAGTTTTTTGTTTGCCAACGCAATATAAACAATGTAGATCATCTTTTTGTTAAATGATTCGATCATCTGTAACGTTTGCTTAGCGTGGTTCGATGAACGATTCGCTATAAACGAGTTGGTGATGTTTAACTGAAGGCATTTGTGAGTTTGCAAACAAGTAGCAAACTATTCAAAATAGTTTATATTTTATTTTTTAATAAAATAATAATAATTTGTTTGAAGAAAATGTATTCATTGCATTGTTTGGCTGTGTTGAGTGTCGTGACACTCTATCAATGTTTGGCTGCCTCCGATCGACCTGGTCCGAAGTTCAATCCTTTTTTTGAGTTTAACATTTTCATTTAATCTTTGTGCATATTTACTTTTTGAATAAAATGTTATAGAATAATTTAAAAATAAAAAATCACTTCCACAAACTGTTTGCCACGCAGCTGAATGTCCACAAACGGCCTCCTTGCAACTGAAAGTGGACAACGATGGGACAACAGCCTCAATCAGTGTGGCCTACAGCAGTCACGTGGAACATCAGGAAGGGAAGATTCTCTACTGTGAGGTCAGTGGGTCCACGTATTTTACTTCATTTTTTTCTTTTGTTTAAACAGTTTCAATGTTTATTTTTTCCCTAAATTTGCAGTGCACATACAAGGGAGATATGGGCACAGCCATTCAGGCCATGCCAGATGTCAAAACCAAAATCGTCTTTTATGTTAGAGCAAAAATTTTAATTTATCTAAATTTTTTTCAATTTAATTTTTAAAATATTTTTAATTTTCTAAATAATTTATAAAAATTAGAACACCTCAAACTTTTCAACAGAGACAGAACGTGATACTTTTCCCGCTAACAATCACATTTATCTATTTAATGAGATAAAATTATTATTTGGAATTATTATCAAGAAAATTTGAATCAAATGTTATTAAACAATTCACCCGAACGCACATCAAAGTTCAAGCATCCCAACAAATTTTCAGTTTGGCACTTTTGCTTACATGAACAAAGTGTATGCCCTGGACTACTGCCACCACGAAGGGAAAGCAAACATGCAAGCGGCCTGTAAGAAGATGAAAAAAGGTATCGTGACCACCATCGCCGGCACCGATTACTTCGTTACACCGAAGTAAATGACTCTCAACTTCGGAATAAACGACTCTCAAATTGACGTAACATCAGCTGTTAACAGTGTTGAATGGTAAACAATGGTGGTTGAGTTGCAACAAAAAATTAAATATTAATCTTATCTTTTAATTTTATTTTTGTTACAATGATTCGAAAAAATTCTTCGAAACAGTTGTTTAGTGTTTTGAGGGCTGTTATAAAAATTTACTTTAAAAAAAAATCAAATTATCAAATTCTGGAGGTTAATCAAAATTTCATATATAAAAAAATTTTGATTATGTCACGCAGTGAAATGCAAGAGTCATCAAGGCTCTCAATAAAATTTTGCATTACCTGTTCAACATTCAATCGATTGAATTTTAAATCGGGGTTTGTAAAATAAATTGAATGATGCAAAATTCACTGAATAATCAACTAAATTTTTGTTTAAATAGTGTGAAAGCCGACAGAAATATAATAGTTATTTATAGACAAGCTAATTCGAATACTAACAAATTAGTTTAAAACACCGTACTTTTCTTTCAGCCTAGTGAATGTGTGACGTTTTTACTCCATGAAGAATTCTTCTACCTAATTGTATTGTATGAATCACATTCTGTTATGATTTAAAAAAAGTTATTTGAATACAAAATTTTTTACAATGTATATTTGACCCATTCACTAACCGTGTAAGTGGATCATATGTAGACTGTATGGTATTTAAATTATTTGCATCATTTATGAACATTTAAGCTACTTGAAGACAGTATTTAAGTAAAAATACATTAACTGCTAATCGAATACTGAATCTTGAGTAATTTAAAATTAATTAAATTTTCAACATATGGGTTTTATTAACATCACTCTAAATATGAAATAATATACAATATATATTTTTAAAATTAATTAAATTTTCAACATATGGGTTCTATTAACATCACTCTAAATATGATATAACGCTGAATTATGAATAGCGTACAAAAATGTAGTATACTTCTACTTGCACAAAATCGTTTCACGAGAAAACTTATCTGTAGTACAAATTATCCTGTAACAATTGATATCCAATCTTGCCGGATAACAACAATTTCATTGAAATTTTTTTTAGTCTCTAAACACACACAATATAAGATATGTTTTTTTTCCTTCTAGATATAAAATATATAAGATATGTCTATGATGGGTTGTATGCTGTAAGATTCTATGTAAACTGGTGAATTACATTTTCTCGTTCAATGTTTGCAGATTATTTTAAAACAATTTTGTAGAAAAAATAATTAATCTTTTTGATAAAGTACAATTTATAGCAACCAAATATTGCCAAGTTAGCCTAGCCTGGTTTTCCTCGAATATGGATACAACGACTATTGTACCATTCGGACAAACATCCAAAGCGGGTAGTGTGCCATTTTTTTAAGCAATTTCAAAAAGTTTATTGATTATGTGTTGATTTTTATTCTTTGCTGTTAACGTACGAAAAATCAACACATTCATGCAGGTGAGGACGGTGGAAAACAACTTGGGGTCATCTTATTAATACTTTTTTTCACTGCCTTCCTCATTGCTTATTTATTTTCCCGTATCATGTGAGTGTTTTGAATTAAAAAATTATTAGAAGATTAGTGAACTGGAGAAAAAACTTTCAGAATATATTGGGAAAAGAGAGGAAGAAGGGTAGTCTATACAGTTGATCTCTCGTCTGATAGGAATCCTGAAGAAGAAGCATTTGTTCGAACGGCAGACATGCAGGGGAATGTAGCAAATCCCCTTGTCTCACTGATACCCTCTTATGAAAGAACAATCCAACAAAGAAACACACAAAAAAATATCACAAAACCGAAGTAGCGGTAGAGTTTTTGGAAGAATTACCCAACAAAGAAGCACACAAGGTATGTCACAAAACCGAAGTAGCGCTAGAGTTCAAGAGGCTCAAAAAGAGATGATTCCACTTTCTTCACTAATTCCGGAGCCCTCCGTGGATTCATTTCCAAGCAGTTCGCAATCAACTGAAAAGGAAGATAAAAAAGTTGATGAGGTATTGAATGAATCTACTGACGTCTGTCTGCCTCCAGCTACTCTGTTCAGTGCGACCGTTGCTGACGCTGACAGAAAATCGAAGAAAACTAAAAAAAGATTAGTCCATCGATCGGAAACATCAAAAGGTTTAGAACCATGCAAAGTTATTAAATTATTTATTAAATTAAAGATATTAATTTAATTTTTAATGTCAAGACAAGCCAAAACCAACTGGAGGAGATCATGAAATTTCGAAGGAGTTCTCGGCTAATATATCTCCGCCATCTATATTGTTCAATGATTCTGCTGCTCCTACTGCAGACGCTAGTGCTGTTGCTGATAATGGTGGTGGTGGAAATTTGGAAGATTCAAAGAAAATATCGAAACATTACTCGGAACCAGTAAGAAGTTTAAATTTGAAGGATAAAACTCTGCAAAAAAGACAGACTTGGTGATGAAATTATATTTACGGCAACCAGTGACAACTTTCCCAATTTTTATATCGGTTTTAAACAAACTTTTTCACCATTTTATAAGTGAAACCCATATTTTAAAATATAAAGAACATTGATAAGCCAAAAATAAGAGTCAATGAAAAGTACTATAAAATTTTTCTTCCTTCAACTTATTCAAAATTAATCAATAACAACTCGAAAAACAAAAGTTTTGCCGCATGTAGAATAGGATTTAAATATTCATATGAAAAGTTTAAAAAAACGACGTTATTGTTGTGTTTCAAGTTCACGTTTTCGTGTGTGTTGAGTGTTAACAAAGAAGATAACCGCGTGAGAGCAATGAGGCCATAAAGAAATTTCATATAAAATATATATTTTCACAAACATGTGGTCGACACACACACAAACACACATCTAGACCCACTCGTGGTCATTAGAACTTCACATAATATGAATATTTATGAACATGTATAAAATTGTTATAAATGTAATTTATTTTTGTTTTAATACTTTTCTAAGCTTTTGGACATTTTTTGGTTCGTGTTTATAATTTTTTTTTTGTGTTTAAAAATTTTTAAAATGGTTAAAAATGGGAGGAGACGGGTGGGAAAATGTGGGAAGTAGATTAAAAAGATAGGAAATGGGAATTTTAGGGAGCGTTGTCGTGAATGGAATGGAAATCCTGGAGGGATTCGAGAATGACAAACAAAAATGGAGGGAAATGGGAACAAATACGCCAGTGTGTGCGTGTGTATAAAATTTAATGAACATAGCGGACTCAATATATATATCATATATGTATTGTATATATATGTATGTATGTATGTATGTATATATATATATATATATATATATATATATATATATATATACATAAGTAAAGTGGGAAAATTGCCTAAAACATACCCAAACCTATTGATAATATTCCGAATGACTAAAGAGTATCAGTATATTGTAGCATATATTGTAGCATATATACTGAGCTGAATTGCAGCTGCACAATCGGAATTAAAATTTATTTTCGAGGTTGCAAAGAGCTGAAAATAAAAAGTAAAAAGGAGTGTAGAGGACGTAGGAAGTAATGGTGGCTTAAATGGAGAGTGAACTGTATTAATTTCAAAGTGATGAGGTCGTCATGTGGTATGACCCTTCTTGCAACGAATGGTTCTCGAGGGCTCCCATGTTGACGGATTAGGCCATGCACCGAGTGAGATTTTCGTCTTTGGAGATAAATTGTAACACATAAGCTAGGCCAACCTGAGGGTTTTCCTCAATTGGATGCAATGGTTAGTATGCTTAAATTCGTCGCTATCATTCCTTTCATATGTTTTGTTAGTCATTAGTACGTTTTGTGTTGTTTTCAATTTCAAAGACAAAATAATTTAACATATGTACTTTTATACTAAGCAATTTGAACGTTAATTTTAATTTTGAAAAATTCAATCAACAAAGGATGGAGAGCTGTGTGATGCAGAGAGCGATCAGTGGTCATCTGTATTGAAACTGAAATTATACGTGATTTTTAACTCACCATAAACAACTGCCTCTGCTCTTTCATCGAAATTCAGTCTCGTTTGAATCATTTATTCAAAAAATTAATCTGGCCAAGTACTTGGAAGAGGAGGAAAGTCGAATGATTCAAGCTTATCATCAGTGCAAGGCAGGAAGGCTAATAATAACAATCTTGTGACGAATGAGTCAATCGAGCACAAAAATTCTCGCGTTGAGACAGCAACCGGTGATGAACGCCGAATTTTGAGATATTTTTTTTTAACAAGTTTATTTCGTGTAACGCATAAAAAAACGAAACATGAAAAATGGTCCTAAAAAAGATATGTCTTGCACCTCACAATGGCACGAGACCATTCTATTGTCTATATGTTGGTCTTATGATTGTGCCGTCAGAAGCTTGAATGGGAGAGAAATTTTTAAATGTAAAACTTCACAAAGGGAAAAAGCCGTTGGATTGTTAACATGCTGATGCCATATTTAAAATATTTTTACCTATTCTCTTCAGTTGTCTTCTCATTTCATAGTTTATGTTTTTTTTCAAATATTTCAACTATCATTTTAACAGTGAAATAAAACACAAACAAACTGAAAGTTGCGTGCATCAAATTTCTTTAATAAAAAAAAACCCAGTAAAAAACTATTCACACACTAAACATGCAAGCTTCAGTAAATCCGAAATACGACAGTTGAAAAATAGTAATCCGCATGCCAAGTATAAAACTTGTGGCAGACGACAATCTGATATATAACTAACAGTTAATAAACCGTGTCAGTTTTGAAAAGTAAAAATGACACAAAGCAAAGTAGCACACACACACACACACACACACACAAACACACACACACACAAACACACACAATCAATCTACCTATCTATTCTACATACAAACTGACGCCACTTGAATGTTGAGGTAAGTTATAAAAGCATTATTGCAAGATGACATTGAAATGAAAGTACCTAAAAAAGAGTTCGCACTTGTATATTATTATTGATGAAATAAATATGGGCAAAAATTTAAAAGAGAGAACACACATCAGTAAATCTACCATTTAATTCAATTTTCTTATAAGTTAATAAAAAATTAAACAAATATATAAAATGTAAATTACATTTTAAAAAGATCCATAAGCTAAAACCAAAAGTTACAGATTCCAGAAAGTTTCCTGCATACTGTGTTCGTACAAGTGGTCGATAAGAGGACGTTTAAAATTTTTTCACAACAAAACAATAAACATTAAATTATGTATGCAATGTGGTAATTTGAAAAAAAAAGCTGCTAAAAAACGTTTAGACTGTGTGATACACATCAATGAAGAAATAAATAAATAAATATAAATTAAATTGATTAAGTTAAATTTAAAAAAAAAATTAAAATCTAAAATATTTAATTTAACTAGAAATTGTGGTTAACTAAAAACCGAGATATGATGATAAGCTTGAAATTATATAAAAAAAATATATAAAGAGCTAAAATAAACAAATACTACAAACACACACACACGCACAAACACACACACACTTCCACATATTAATGACTATGTCTAACATTTATATGCTATATATCCTGCTTGATATAACTTTGATATTGTTGTGGTAGGATTACATAGATATGGATAAAAACACTCACCAATATTAATAACGAGAATAATAATATTATTGTTACAATATTATTATAACTAATATTACAAAAAAGAATATTTCTGTTGATTAGACGTTTTATATAAATTATTTTTTAAAAATTTTACAACAGTAGAAGTAGTAATAAAAGCAGCAGCAGTAGTAGCAGTAGCAGTAGTAGTAGTAGTGGTAATAGAAGTAGTAGTAAGAAACCCGTAAAAAACCATGTAGCGTAATAAACTCTCCCGACCAGGTAGTCCCGGTTTTAGGCGAGTCGTACGGAAATTATGAAAAAAATATTTCCAGATTTTACGAAATTGCCTCTGCGAGGAATAGATTTAAGATAGAAGTGCAGAATTTCAAAAAAGATTATCGGCTGAGACTCAACAACCCGATATAATTAACTGAATACATATTATATCCAAACCTTATTAACTGAATAAATTTTATTTCCAAGCCTTATTAACTGAATATATTTTATTTCCAAGCCTTATTGACTGAATATATTTTATTTCCAAGCCTTAGACCAAGTAAAAAGACTGATTTAATTAATGTCAACAATTTTTTATTACAAGTAGTAATTTTGTACTTTTGTGATTTAGTAATTCTCAGTGTGCTTTCTGGAAGAAATAATTAAGCCACTACATTCCGTCCAGATTTTTAAAATTCAAATTCCGGTCCACCAGCCCAGTAAAAATAACTCCAAATGGACATATTCATATAAAAACAATAGTAGTAATAATAATAAGAAGAAACAAAAGCAATGTTAATACGTGTAGCAATAACAAGTAGTCTAGAAAAAAAAACTCCATAATACATTGACTCAATAACAAAGATGACCACAACATCAACAACAATATGTCATACACACACACGCACGCACGCACGCACACATATGTATATAAATATATCACTATATAGTGACAGATTTTAGAAGAAAATTTTTCATTAACAAATAGTATGTACAGTGAAGTGATGAAGCAAAGAGTATGTTACAGCAAGGAGGGATAGAAAGTAGAAGTGGATAAATTGGATGACTTGGATGAATGAATGAATGAGTGAGTAAATAAATGAATGAATGAGTGAATTATTAAATTAATTAACCAACGAAGAATCAATGAATTAATAAATAGGAGTATGATCTAATGCATGGTTGCATCAATAGTAAAATAGCAAATAAATGAATGAATGATCACAAAAATGAATAGAAAAAAAATTAACTACCACGCACACGCACGCACACACGCATACGCACAAATAAACACACAGACAAACCGTTTGACGCGTCACACTAATTAATTGCCAGGGAAAAAACGAAAATGATATCTACAAAGAACAAAAAACTCAACATAGTATATGAAAAAATATATAAAACCTTGTATATCATGATACACTATCCAAACATTGTATCATAATTATAACGGATAATAACATTGTATCATAATTATAACGGATAATAATAATAACACAACGTAGGCAAACGTATTTACAATTAAGTTTCCAGTAGCTACGCGAGTGAGGTAATTATCAGAAGAAAAATATACATGAGTATTCGCGAGTCCGTTTGTTTGGTGAAGATTGTATTGTATTGATACAGACAATGTTTGTATGTTTGTGTTTGTATGTGTGTCTGTATCTGTATGCTTGTGTATGTATACGCAGATGTGCAAGTATGTTTATATGGATGTGTGTGTGTGTATTTGACGCATGTATATGTTCGTTCATGTTAGTATGTGTGGTGTATTTGTATATCCATTCAACAGTGCAAGTAAGTGTGCACTTGGGTAGATGTGTGTGTAGATGTGTGTGCGTGAGGTGTGTGTGTTTCTAGGTTTTATGCGATAGATTACAGATGGAGACTAGTACTGTTCAGAGCTACAATGGACAGATTATTACGAGCAACATCTTCATCACTTTCTTCGTTTTCTTCCTCATCATCATCATTCACATCATCATCATCCTCATCATTCACATCATCATCATCCTCATCATCCACATCATCATCATCATCATCCTCATCATCATTTTTCATCCCTGTTATCAATGGTGTCGCAAAATGTTGGTGGTTGTGGCGGTGATGATGCTACTGAGTGAGGGAAGGCAGTGACGACATTGGGGAACACGATGATGACGTTGATGATGATGATGATACTGAGAAACAAACAGCAACTATTATGATGCCAAACAACAACAACAATATGACGATGACGACGATGATGATGAAGATAAGTATAAAACTGCTGCTGGTGATGAATGAGAAAACTCAAAATTGATGATGATAAACACTAAAATTTGGACGACGATGATGACGACGACGATGATGAAGTTGGTAGCACTCAAGCGCGTTCGTTATTTGAAGAGGCAGTAAGAGGTTCCAGCAACTTTGACAGGAATAAATAAGAAAAGTAATAATTATCTTAATTCATAATAATAATAATATTATTATTATTATGTCATAATTTCTTTTGATAATTCTGCAATTTTCACGCACGTTTGCTTCGCTCACATGTCTTCGGGATTTTTAGTTGCTTCATTCATCTAACCAATCCATCTACACGTCCATTAATCTGTCTATCCATCCATCCATCCATCCATCCATCCATCCATGGATTTTTTCATCCCAACCATTAATCAATCAATCCATCCATCCATCAACCAATCCATCAATCAATTAATCCATCCATCAATCAATCCATGGATTTTTTCATCCCAACCATAAATCAATCAATCCATCCATCCATCCATCAATTAATCCATCCATCAATCAATCCATGGATTTTTTCATCCCAACCATAAATCAATCAATCCATCCATCCATCAATCCACAACTCACGGAGGATGGATGTGCCATGCCGACTGAATCTTCAATAGTACGACGGTAGACAGGATTGTCGAAGTTCAGCGAGATCTTCGGCACCTTACGGCGTCTCAGTGCCTTGTGCACTAAGTATATCGCCTGGTTGATTGGTTGGATGGATGGTCAGTTGGTTGATTGATAGATAGATAGATAGATAGATAGATAGATAGATAGATAGATAGATAGATAGACAGATATCTGATAGCATGTTGAAGCACAAGAAGAAACAACAACAACAACAACAAAAAACTGACCGACAGAACGATCACAGTGAGTGATGCCACGATGCCGAATATAAAGCCAAACCTCCGACTCGCGTGTGGCTCCTCTTCTGCCATTGTGGCCGGTGTCGTGTGGCCTATTTCTGGTGGTCATGACATCGTGTCGTCGTCATCATCGTCATCATCATCACCATCATGATTAACATCTACACCATCACCATTCTTATCACCGTCGTCATTATAACCATCTCCACCATCATCAACATTCATCTTCATCATCCTTACAACTACAAAAATAATCATTACTACCAGCATCATCACAATCATATCGTCTTCATCAGCATCATCACTAACACCATCATCATCATCGTCACCATATTATCATCATCATCATCATCATCATCATCATCATCATCATCACCACGATCATCATCATCGTCCTCACCATAAGCAGACCCACCACCACCACCACCACTGCCACCATCAACGACTCGTTGAACGCATGTCTTGCCATCATCTTGCAGCTCATAATTACTGTGGTCAGGACACAGACATGTGTAGCCATGTTTTCTACCACCACCACTAGTTGCAGTACTGCTACTACTGCTGCTGCTACCACCACTACTACCACTGTCGCTATCATCGCCACTACCGTTACTACCAACTCTACTTTTGTTATTACTGTTGTTAGAAGTAACGGTACTTTTACTGATTTTATTACTGATATGATTGGACGCTTTACTCTTCAGTTTCATTTCCAAGTTGCCCCGGCCGTTTTGATTGGCTGTGACGTCACTATTATTATTATTATTTTCATCATCACTATTATTATTATTATTATTATCATTATTATTATAAGTAGTGTTGTTGCTGCTGCTGCTGTTGTTGTTGTAATGGATATTTTGGGCACTGTAAGATGGCAAGCAGATGTGGGAGCAGCCCGAACTCAGGCACACGTCTTCAACTGTGGAAAGCATAATTTTTTTTAAACAAGTTTATTTTATGTGAAGAGTACCGGTGATAAAAGTTAGAGCATTAATATCAATAATTAAGATGAGGATTGTCGCTGGAGAAAAAATGTTTCAATCAGGTTGTGTATTCAACAATGGTGGTCAAACAACAACAACAACAACAACACAAACGTGGCATTAGCAATGACAACGACATGTTGCAATAAAAATCAACAACAGCTCACGACTAAATAACTATAAAAATAAACAAACAAACACATCATCATCAACAACAACAACAACATACATTAAACAACAAAAAACAACTCCCATACATAGGAGGGAATCTATCACTGTAGAGTCAATGTTATCACAGATTTTTTTTTTATAAAATCAACAACAACAACATAAATCAATACATACATACATCCAACAACAACAACTACTACAACAACTACAACAACATCAGCATCAGCAACACAAAAATAAAACAACAATACATACATCCAAAACCACCAACAACAACTACCCCAACACACATCCAACAACATCAGCGTCAACAACTACACCAACATACATCCAACAACATCAACAACAGCAACAACAACTTCTACACTAACATACATCCAACAACAACAATTACACAAACACACATCCAACAACAAACAACAACAACAGCAACCAACTAACCCTGCGGTTGTCTCAACCCATGGAATATCAACAATCCCATGGGAGATAGCAACCTCTTCACCACCATATCAACCTTATTATTATTATTATTATTATTGTTATTCTTATTGTTTACTTTACGACTCCAATTGTTGTTGTTAGTGTTTGTGTTGTTGTTGTTGTTACGAGATGCATACAAATATTTGTTGTTGACGAATTTGTTGTTGTTGATCAGTCGGTTGAATTTTGAGACTCTGTTGATTGATTCAGTATCCCAATCCGACCAATATATGTCATCCTGAAGAGGATGGATGGATGGATGGATGGATGGATAGATGGATGGATGGACGCAAGAATTATAGATAAAATAAATGATAAAGTTGATGAATGAAGGAATGAAAAAATAAATGAATGAATGGATAGGATGGAAATGAAACATGTGAAAGGTGAACGGATGGATGAATAGATGAAAGATGGGATGAAAGGTTAAAACAAAGAAATTCCAAGCAAAACCGTCAGTTAAATGAGTAATATGGTTGAAAGGGATAATTTTGGATTATTTTCAGTCACTAACCCACTCAATCACCTAACCAACCAACTAATTAACCAACCAATCAGCCAACCAATCAATCAACCAGCTAGCCAACAAACAAACAAAATCCACCTCGAAGACAGTGATAGCAAACGGATGCTTTATGTACTCCCGGCACATGAAGTTCAAATAAACATCGCCGCCTTCATAATCAGCCGAGTAAATGGACAGCAACTTGGCATCTATCCAAAAAATCCTCTCAGTTTCATAGTCGATGGTCAGCCCGTTGGGCCAGCGGATGTTGTTGGTGACCAGGGAGCGTCTCGATGAGCCGTCCAAATTAGAGCGTTCGATGCGCGGACGCAAACCCCAATCTGACCAGAATAAGTATCTGTGAGTGTTTGCGTGGTTTGTTTGTGTGTGTGAAAACGTGTTTGTTTGTGTGTGTGTGTGTGTGTGTGCGTGCGTGTGTGTGTATCAACGAAGAACAAAGAGAGCACGGGACTACTAACAACTTGCCAGGCCTTGGATCGAGCACGATGGCCCGTGGTTGATCCAACATCTCGCCAAACAAAACTCTCCTCGGATGAAAATTAGCTGGATCACGGACTGACATCACCTCAATCCTCTTCTTGCCTGGTGGTTTAGTTTTGTGTTCATTTCATTTGTCTCAAGAGAAGGCACAAATTTAATTGCATCAAGAGATAATACTCATATGCGATCAAAAAATGCACGGCTGGTTTTAGTGGATTAAAATTATAAATATAAAAGTACATTGAAAACAAATTTATTAATCAATCAGCCAACTATCATATCAACCAACCAACAACCCAACCACCAATCAAGCAGACATACCCAGAATTGGCAAGTTGTGAGTATCATGCAACTGACCAACCAACCAAACAACTGACCAGTATCTGTCCAGTACAAGTTCTTATGAACCCAATCAAGAGCCAGCCCATCCGGAGTGCTCAGGTCCTTGTGCACCAACAACTTCGGTACTTCTGCACTTGACTTCAACGACAGCCTGTTCATACATCGTACCATCATTAGAGAAATTGATGTGGCGCTGAACATCAGCCCCATCGTCATCATTGGACGTATATATAAGTTTCAGTCAGCGATCTTCTTACAGATGTTTTTCCACTTCATCCATGCCCAACATTTCCACTTCCATCACACCGACACGCCACCTGGACAGAGCCCCGACCCTCCCAGCCCAGCCACCAGCCAGTCACCCAACCTGTATATAGTCTCTTCGGTAACATCAGACCAGTAAATGAAGCCGTCGCGGTAGTCGTAATCGATGGCAATGACGCTGTACAACTTGTCGACGACAGATTCGTAGGTGCCAGTCCGCAGTTTGATGCGCCTGATGTCGTGCCTGTTCGCGAACAGCATCACCGGCTCCTCGCCTGGTCATTACGATGACCATTATAATAATAGCAATAATAATAATAACAATAATAATAATAACAATAATAATAATAATAACTATAATTAATATTATAATAATGATAATTATTATTATTATCGGATTATTGGTATAGCGCCTTTTATTACACCCAAAAGTGCATACAGTTTGATTTCATTTCACTTCAATCAATGTTGAATTATACTAAATGTAATGTTTAGTCTTTTTGGAACCAAAAGTTTTTCAGAAAAAAAAAAAAAACAAAAACTTTAAGAATCTAAACATCTAAATAAAAAATGGTAAAACAAAGCATGTGTTGTTAACGACAATGGGTCAGATTAATAAATGTTCTCATCATCAGCTCATTATCCTTGTTAACTAACCTTTAGCCTTGCACCTATGCGTCTTTGGGTCCATCTCGTAACCAGGGTGACACAAACATTTGTAGCCCTTGCCTGAAGGTTTGTTGATGCAGACGTGCGAGCAGATATTCGGGATGAGGCATTCGTTCTCGTCTGTGTAAGTGAAGCGCCAAATAATTCTCTTGCAAACTAGACTAAACAAAGCCAACCATTCAGCCAGCCAGTCAACTAAGAAGCCAACCAACAAGTCAACCAGCCGATCAACTAACCAACCAACCAACTAACTAACCAACCATCCAGTCAGCCAGCCAACCAGCCAGTCAACTAGTCAGCCAGCCAACCAGCCAACCAACTAACCAGCCAACCAACTAACTAACCAGCCAGCCAGCCAACCAACTAACTAACCAGTCAGCCAGTCAACTAATCACTCATTACTAACCCACGCAAGTTTGATTATCAGTGGCGAGTTTGAAGCCATGCGGACAGGTACACACAACCTTGTTGTTGATGACCATGGACGCAGAGGAGCAGTTGGTTAGGATTGACGGATTGGCAGTAGGAGAGGAGGATTCTAGTAGAGGATGTTAAAAATGACAATGATGATGGTGATGAGAAAGTCTATCATGTTAGTGAAGGTAGAGATGTTTATGTCGATACGAATTGACAACAATGGCGATGACAAATGATTATTCTGACAGGAATGATGATGATAAATTTTATAATTACAATAAAGAAATTGGTGTTTATCTTACGACGATATGATAACTAAAGAGACGACTTTTACCACTAACTTGACGATTTTGGTTATGAAAATGAAAAAAAAAAAAATTAACAGTTTAAATGATCAGTCAGTAGTACAAACCACGATCGCATGTCAGTTCATCTTCACCCATCAAGCAATCATTGTATCTGTTGCAGAGCTTGTACAACTTGATGCACTCGGAACCATTCCTCTTACAGTCGAATTCATCTTCCTTGCATGAAGCTGCTGAGCGTGTTTTGTGAACGAACTAACAAATGAATGAAATTGCGCGGTTTCGAAGTGAGAAGGAATGATTATTTCGGTATTTGAATTGAATTGAAACAATCTTTTATTCAGCAAAGTATCACAATAATAAATGACAAGGAGACCAGAAGTTGATAATAATTGATATCATTGACATAATAATAATTGAAATACCAGGTATTGGTAACAATAATAATAATAATAATAATAATAATTTATTAAATAACAGTAGTTTAAACAATAAAGTTAATTATAATAATAATAATAACTCTTCAAACAACATTGAAAAAAAAACCTAACACTCAAGTATGAATTAATTAATGGCTGATAAACACGTGATAAAAAGCAATGTAGACCACTAAAAAGTTGACCAACCAAGGATATTGGTCCATCCAACAAGGATGACAATCCCGTCGTAAAGTTTAAAAGTAGAAACTCTCAGGCTATGAAATTGTAGACCAAATTATTTACACGGTAGGGATTGTTACAAATCTTCAGGTGTAGCAGAGAAACTACTGAAGTTTGATGAAATAGTTTTAGAATAACAATTTGCTGGAAGAATTGAGATAGATGGAATTTTTTTATCAGCAACCTGATGAGTCAGGAAAAATTGATTGGTCTAAAAATTCAGGTGCTAAACCAATCACAAGCCACCAAGAAAAAAAATGAAAGCGCGAAAAACAATCATCTATATATCATACTATTATTATATCCAATGTATCATCAAACATTGACCAACAAAAGTGGGTATCTTCAATCCCGAAAAGAGATACAAGTGCACGTTTCCTATTTTATTATTAAAGTGATTTATAACAGCATAGGCCGAAGAAAAATAATAATTAATAATTCAACGCATAACAACGAGTCAGTCATCAACGAACCATCAGAGAAGCACGCTGAAAATAAACCAACACTACTAACAAATAATGGATTTGAATGACAAATAATTGCCTTTTTGCTTTTATGACAACCATCGTTGGAGGCAAATACATCCGCGCCAGGTTTTTTGCCATAAAACTTAAAAGAATACTTGAAGCTTCACACAAAACAGCAGTCGTTAAATTTATCCATCATGTAGCTCTCTTGGGAAGAGCATTCAGTGTCATCCACGTCATCTGCAGAGATCTAATTACGGATTACAATCATAAATGCAGACTCAATTGCTCTAGCCTCTACCCTATTGTCTTTAACATTCAGCAATTTTTAACTTTAAAAAAAAAAACACAAATGTCTTGAGAAGAAACGACAGATGAATAAATAAAATAATGGATGAATAGATGGATGGGAAAAAATAATACAAAAATGAATGGATGGAGAGAGAGAAGATGCATGAGTAGAAGTAGATTATTATCAACGAGAAACGCCACAGCCACACAGCAGCTGCAACAGCAACTAACCAACACAAGAAGCTTCATCAGACCCATCCTTGCAATCTTCACTGCCATCGCATCTCAGTGCATCTGGAATGCAGGTTCTGTTGTCGTGGCATCGAAAGTAGCCCTCCAGGCATGCATGCGTCAGGCCTGGATGAGAATGATGAAGATGCTGAAGATGATGATGAAAATGATGAAGAAGATGAAGAAGATGGTGAGAATTATGGAAATGATGATAACGACAATGAAGAAGATGACGACAATGAAGAAGATGACGACAATGAAGAAGATGACGACAATGATGAGGAAGATGATGAGAATGATGGAGAAGATGATGAGAATGATGAAGATGAGGATGAAAATGACGATGGTGAAGATGGTTATAACGACTATGATGAAGAGGACGACGAAATGATGAAGAAGATGATGAAAATGATGATGGTAACGAGAAAGAATCGACTGACACATCTGATGATCTTCGTCAGACCCGTCGCCACAGTCCTCAACGCCATCACACAGCTGCACGCTGTTGATGCACTGGCCACCCTGATGGCACTTGAAACTGTACTCGAAGCATTCCTTCACGTGCTCCTCACTGTATTCATCATCGTCGTCGTCATCGTCGTCGTCATCCTCTTCGTCTTCATCATCGTCATTATCATCGTCATCGTTATCATCATCAGGGATTTCATGATCGTATGTATGGTGGTTGAGACGGTCGTCATCACCATCAATGGAGCTGTTCGCATCCCCATCCACACCGCGGACATTTGTACCATTACGAGTGAGGTGATGCTGTGGATGATGACGCTGGCGATAACGCTGGTGGTGCGTGCAGTTGAACTCATCAGAGTTGTCGCCACAGTCGTCGGTTCCGTCGCATCTCCAATTCATCGTGATGCAGGCGCCGTTGTGGCACTGGAATTCATCGCACGGAGTGTATTCTGTGAGGTTTGGATTGTCGTTATCGTTGTCGTCTGGTGATGAAGATGAGGATGTTGTTGTTGTAACTGCGTTAATGATGTTTGGATGATGAAAGTGTAGCCGTGGCAATGATGATGACGACGACGATGATGATGATGTGATGATGATAAGGATGTTTTGGCAATGATCATGATGACGATGATGAGGCGATGATGATGATGACGACGATGACATTGTTGCAGTACTGATAGTGATGTTTTTTTTTGTTTTTGCTATGGTGGTGGTGTTGATCAGACGTCGTTGTCGTTGTTGTGATGATGATTGCGTTGTGAAGCGACTGCTATAGCCACTACCCATCATAAATAAATAACTTTTGACCGAATAGCTAAATAAATTAACTTAATTTCCATCAAGATATTTTCCAAAACAACTCGAATAAATAAATAAATAAATTCATTTCAATTGAGTGCCTCAATGATCTATTATAAATCAGTAAATACACAGCCAAATACATTTAAAAAAACAAAACAAAAATTACAATAGCAAATACTTGTAAACTATACCAGTAGATATAGATCAATTTATATATAGTGTGGTGAAAGAACAAGCAGTTTAACCAGAAAAAATATGTTAAAAACTTTGCAATGAAAAAGTATCTCCCAAGATAAGCTGTGCAAGAGAGCAAAAAACTAAAACTAACTGAGATAATGAGTCAAGCCAGAGTTGTAATAAAAATGATAAATTTACACAGAAACA
Source organism: Helobdella robusta (assembly GCF_000326865.2). Taxonomy (NCBI): domain Eukaryota; kingdom Metazoa; phylum Annelida; class Clitellata; order Rhynchobdellida; family Glossiphoniidae; genus Helobdella; species Helobdella robusta. The sequence goes on along the minus strand of NW_008705095.1, from coordinate 673,916 downwards.
TTCAATCACACCGGAGAAAATGGCTATGTGTTTGTTAATAGTGATGATGCAAATAACTTTATAGAGTTTACCAATTAAACATTTACTGCCATATATTTTCATACTTTGTTATGGAACTAAACTAAAGATCATAACAAAATAAACCTATATTGGTTAGTTTGTTTGATGGAGATGACGATGTATGCTTATGCTATTGAACATTAACATTATTAATATGTTTACACAGTGTTTATTTTATCTAGTGAAAATGTTTAGCTATGAAATTTGACCCCTCCCTACATACATGCATGCATGCAATCAAAAGAAAGCTCAGTGCATTCTATGGCTGAGGAATAATAAGGTGTATAAAACAGTGCCAGCGAAAAAAATATTTTTTATTTTTAATTTTCTTTCATTTTCACTCATCAGCTTATCTACTGTATTTACTATGAAATCATAATCATAGTCAGCGTCGTCGTCATCTTCATCCTATCACATACTTCATATTACACACACACACACACCTCACACACACGCACGCACACACGTCCATTTTTGCAGTCCTATATACACCTGCAAATATTTAAATTCACACACACACAGGCACATCTACATACACACCACACACCTACACATGCACAAACTTAAAATTATTATTACAACAATATTTTATTTGAGTATTTACTTTATTTGTTAAATTTTAGAAAGGTTCTCAAACTCACCCCCAAAATATTCTATCCTTCAGTTTATTTACCCTAGAAACATTGGCACCAATCATCATATATAGACATTACAAATCCTGTATAGAATTAAGTGGTGTAAACATCTGTAAACATTTTTTTTTCACTTTTCTCACGATAGCCCTCATACATTTCAAATTGTTATTTCAACCTGATGGACTAAGGTTCATTAAAAATGTTCACCAGTAGTTGCAGTAGTAGCAGTAGTTGCTGCTGTAGCAGCAGTAGAAGAAGCAACGACCGAAGCAGCAGCAGCATTACCTTCGTTTATTTCTCAATCAACTTTTGTTTTTGTTTTGTTCATGTTTTGTATACCTTAATGAGTAATCATCTC
>NW_008705095.1:645797-670797 GCF_000326865.2 Helobdella robusta | reverse complement strand
CAAGCACACAAACACATACAAACACACAAACTGTAAAAACAGACAAAAATGCACATAAGAACACAAGTTTATTCACTTACAATTTACAAACAAACATACATATAAACAAACACAAATATACAAACAAACATACAAACAAACAATTGCAGGCCATATTTGCATATGAAATTCAAACAAAGGAACCGATCAAGATTAATGGATTTCTAAAGAAAAAACGCCATAAAAATGCAAATGCAAACAATCAGACCACCAGCGCATTATAAAACAAACAAACTCAAATAGACACACAAATAGGCATGCAGACAAACAAAAAGAAACACCGAGAAACTCAACAGGATACACATTCTCATCATTATGACAACGCAACCTGCCAGTCAGACAGACAAACATAAAGACAGATTGATTGTTTGTATGATATATCGATTGATTGATTGATTGATTGATTGATTGATATGATTGAACGAAAAAAATCACAGACATATACACTAAAGACGACAATACATACAAACACGCACACAGACACACAAAGAGACAAACATTCAGCGGGATCTTCATCCTCATTGTTGGTGCAGTCTGGCATCTCGTCACACCACCACATATCCGGGATACATTTGGATTTGGAGTCCGTTGCATTGCATCTCCTGTGGTCACTTGGGCATACCTGGTTGTCTGGAGTGTCGAGTGCATTCATTATGTGGCTGACTGATTGAATGATTGACTGATTGATTCATTGATTGCTTCATTGGCTGATTGATTGACTGATTGATTGGCCGATTGATTGATTGACTGATTAATTGATTCAATGATTGATTGATTGATTGATTGATTGATTGAATTATTCATTGATTGATTGGCCGATTGATTGATTAACAAATAATTGGTTGGTTGAGATTCATAATTTATCAGTATATGGAAATGATATGCAATTATGCCAATCCTACATGAATATGCAAGAATTTTGTGAAAACTATCAAAAATTATTTTTGCTTCAAAACTTTTAATATAAATTAACAGAGAATTAAAAAAATGTGTTAATCTATGCATAAATTATGCTAATCTACGCATAAATTATGTTAAATAGCCAGAGCATGAAATGAATGAACTGGGGCTGGATGGGATGGAAAAATATGAGAAGAGAGAATTTATTATCGAGATGCACTGAGGGTGTATGGCAAATAATGGTGATGGTGAAGGAGGGGACGATGACGTAATGATGGTGACGACAAAGATGAGGAAGAGGATGACGTAACTGTTGGGTTAGGGTTAGGGTTAGGGTCATTTTTTAATTGGTGTTATTGCTGTTTGGTGGTGACGCCATTGTCTGTCATTTTTGTTGATGTAAATGTTGAAGTCATTTTTGCTGATGTAAATGTTGGTGATGTCATTTTTGCTGATGTAAATGTTGGTGATGTCATTTTTGTTAATGTAAATATTGGTGATGTCATTTTTGTTGGTGAGGTCATTTTTGTTGATGTCAATTCATGTTGATGTCATTGGTGACGATGCAATTAATAGCTGTTGATGTTGTTGTGATTGGTCTTGATGTTACTGTCTATGATAATAATTTTTAAACAATGGCGATAATAATGTTAGCAGTCTTGTGGATGCTGATGCTATTTTGATACAGTCTGTGTTTCAGATGTCGTTACTGATGTTGTTGCTGATGTTGCAATTGTTGTAATAATGTTGCCGACGTTGTTGCCGATGTTGTTATTGTTGTAATGATGTTGATTTATTTTCGCACTGGGAAGCTGCTGGTCCTAATTGCCTCGTTATCTCAGAACAATAAATAGATTGCAAAACTCCTAATTTTTTTAAAGTTTTTTTTTTTAAATTGCCTGTTAACTTGATATAAAACATAGTCCATAACACACACACACGCGCGCGCGCGCACACACACACACGCACACACACACGCGCACACAGAGACAAAGAAGCACATGCAAATTCATATACAACATAAATATTGTATTGTGTATATGTTACTTTCATGTTATTTTGTTACTTGGATGTTATACATCTCTATGTGATTGTTATACCACTACAAATGATGGAAAGCAGTTTTCACCATCATCATGAGTTTTACATGCTGTTGCTATCATCATAGACCACCATACTTCAATTCTGATAACTTTTCTCAAGGAAATTATTTATTACTATTGTTATTTTTTGGCCACATTTGTTATTATTTGGTTTCAGTTGTTTTTTGAAACACACACACACACACCACACACACATCAACACAAACCACACACACAAACACACACACACAAACACATGTTCAACATAAAAAACAACATATAATAAATAGATGTATGATTGAATAAGTTTATGAATTACAAATCAAAAAAAAATTTATAAATAAACATAAAAAAACAATTAAATTAAATCTTAAAAAACATTTATAAGTTTTCTGATTTAAAATACCAAAAAATATAAGTAGAAAATATTTTAACCAACCACAATTCTGTTCGTCGGAGCCATCGTCACAGTCGTTGGTGCCGTCACAGATCCACTCGGCGTAAATGCAGTTTCCATCGGAACAGTGAAGGGAAAAATTTTGGTGGAGATTGTAGTTACTGTCATTATCATTGCTGTTGATGTTGTTGCTGCTGTTAAAATCTTCTGTTTCACCATCTGAAGATGTGATGATGGTGTGATTTCATGTGATGATGGTGTTGAATGATGATGTTATAATATAAAAGTTATATGATGCTGGTGATGTGATGATGTTGATTAGCCATAATTCAAAATATAAAAAGTGACTAGCTAGAAGTAAAAGATTAAGAAATATTGGATATATTATAAAAATATATTTAAAAATAAAATAATTTAATATATTTGCCCTTTAAAAATGTAAGAAAATTGTATTTGAAATGGAATCTTTGCATTCTATATAAAATAATATAATGATAATGTTGACAAAGTGCCCTGGCAAGCGACTGAGGCGTCGAATATCTACTTCTATATCTTCAAACTAAAAAACTTTTAAACTAACTACACTAAACTCTACTCTTTGATTAAATTTAAATTTTAAATAAAATAAATTGTATTATAATATTATTTTATTATATCTGCTTTTTTATTTTTTTATAAATTTTATAGATATTTTTAATTAAGAAAGAAAATGAAAGTTATTTTATTGGGTATGTTATTAACATTTTATTATTTTATTATATAAATGGTTGTACTGAAATTGAATGAATGAATGAATGAATGAATGACAGTGGGTTGAAATGACGAATGACAGAAAAGAAAGAAAGAAAGAGACCAAGAAGATGGTGAGTGGCAGATGAAGTTGGAGGGTGTTGGTTGGCCTGATGGTTTGCTGTTTTGTTTGGCGTGACGATCGCAAAATAAATCGAACGACAAACCTTTTCCGAGCGAGTGGCACTCCAGGAATAATAAGAATAATAAAAAAAGCGACGGAACAAAATATCTTGTCATGATAATCGCACAAAAAGCTGCGGAAAAATAAAATGTTGTTGACTAGTTTTGAGAAATAGGGATGTCTTAGCAACTACCTGACTAAACACCAAATCATCCGATAAACCGACTAACCGAATAATAAATTGAAACATCCAATCTTGGCTTATATAGTTATATAAAATCAAAATTCTATATTTCGCTTTCAACAAATTCACTGTGTTTTAATAGAAAATAAGTGAATAGCAGTTTAAAACTATTAATTGACACCTAATAAAAGAGAAATTTTACCTAAAGTTGGCTGAACACTGGATAGCATCTACTTAGTTTGAGTTGGAAAACGTTTTTAAACTCCATAAAACAGGTTTAAGAAGATATGATTCTTCCTACACAAGTTCGTCAAGACAAACGACTATGGGTGGCAAGAGATGTTCGAAACAAAAAGAAAGCTATAAACAAGGCATGGAAAAAACTTCAGCTTTATAGGAATCAATCAATCAATCAATTAGCTTGTAAAGCGCTATTTCCGCGATGTTCAACAGCTCTCCTCAATGAATTTTGCAGACAGACAGATCCGCTCTGAACTTCGTAAGTGATGGAGAAGTAGTCAGAGAAGTAAGTAGAGAGTTCCAGAGAAAAGGACCAGAAAAAGCAAAAACAGATTTGGCAAAAGAGTGTTTAACACGAATTAAGAAGAAGCGAAAACAAGAAGACGATCGTAAACCGGGGCGTTTAGGTTCAATTAATATATCTAATAAATACTTAGTAAATAATTTAGATTGAGACTTATACATGAACGTGCAAATCTTTTAAAATTATTCTATATTTTATAGGTAGCCAGTGCAAGAGAACAAAATATGGAGATATATGAGAAAAGAAAAGAGAACGAGCAACTAGACGAGAAGCAGAGTTAAAAGCTTTACTTAAAGGATAGAATATAGCGAATCAGAAAGACCATAGTAGAGCGAGTTACAATAAACAATCCTCGATAAGACTAACGAAGTAACAAGAAGGGGAAGACTAGGATCATCGAGAAAAGGCAAAAGTTTTTTTATTCTACGTAGATAAAAGTAAGAGCTTCTAGTAAGACTAGGATCATCGAGAAAAGGCAAAAGTTTTTTTTATTCTACGTAGATAAAAGTAAGAGCTTCTAGCGACACTATTAATCTGAGAAGAAAGAGACATAGTAGAATCAAAGATAAAACCTAGACTAAACTTATGAGAGACATCAAGAGTTTTAGAATCAGGTAAGTTAATAGGAGGAATAGTAATAGAGTGTTTAGATTTATTAAAACAAATTAATTCAAACCAAGAAGGATTAAGTTTAAGACACAGTCAGACCAAGCGATTTGAAATGAATGTTTGATCCCTACAAAGACATAGAGATAGATAATGAAGAACACTATTGAGATTAGATGGAGGAAAAGAAGTATAAATGTAAGAATAAAATGTATTAGTCGAAATCGATCCAGTGGCTCTCACACAGAGATATCTACTGATACACAATAATCCTTGTTATGTTATATTATGTTTTTCAGGTTTATGAATGTTGAGATGAAAATGAAGATAGCAACTTTTTTTATCCATTGAAACCATGGATATAAACACTCGACTCAAGGCTGTTCAAGAAAATAGAAAATAACAACAACCACGTCATCCATCCTCTACTACCACCAATCAAAACTACAACACACAACCTTCGCCAGCGCAAACGTAACTATCAAGGCGTCGCCCAATCTACATACCTGGAAAAGACCTTCATCACAAGGCACCTCAAACATCTTAGCATTTAAGAAAACTTTATCATTACTAAACTAGTTTCTACTTATTGATCACCTCACTTTTATCGATCACCTCACTAACTCACTAAGTCATCATTTAGTCTATTAGTAAGTCATCAAATATATCAATACTAATTAAAACTTTTTCACACACAGGCCTAGCCTTTATTTTTATCGATCACCTCACTAAGCCAACATCTAGTCTATCAATTTGCCGTTACTTCATTTTATATTCCATCGTCAATTACTTTTCTTTTATTTCTCTAATTATTATTATTTATTTTATTCTAACATATTTCATTTTTCTTGTTTTATCATTTCTCTTCCTCACTTTTTGTATTTATTTTCTCACTTATTTGTTTAATTTTGTTTTACTGCCTTGCATGTTGTTACAGTTTCTGCGTCTGTCAGATCCTGATTTTAAAGAATAATAAAAAAAAAATAAATAAAATAAATGTATAAAAAAAATATATAAATGGGCAATTCTATTGTTATTTGCATTGATGTATATATATATATATAAATATATATATATATATATATATATATATATATATATATATATTTACATAAATGGATATATGTATATCCATGGTGATTTGTTGGATATTATCGTTCGAACCGGATCGTTTATTTCATTTTTTAACAAAAACATATTGTTTAGTTTTCAATTTGGTTTTTTCATCGAATTTTTACAATTTTTCGCTTTTAGTAATGTAAAGTTTGTTAGGGCCACTTGAAGTTTGTTGAACCGTTGATTTTTAAAATTGAATTGAAATGAATTAATTAAAAATAAAATTAATTAAATTAAAAATTAAATAATTAAAAATTTTCTGATTGATTGGGTATTCATTTTAATTTTAATTTTTTTCAATTTTTGTTGACTAAATTAATTTAATTTTAATAATTTAACAACTAATTTTTTGATTTAAGTTTTCTTTCATAGCAAAGCATGCTTTACTTACTTTTTAAAATTTATTTTAGAAATTGTGTAAAACTGTAAAAGTAAATAAAACAGTAAAATCGTGTAGTATTCTGTAATAATAAATAATGTAGTAATTAAATTCTAATCTGAATTAATTTTATAGTTATCATGACAAATTAAAAAACGTTATAGTATTAGTAGTGGTTCTTTCACAGATGCTAATCTACTGAACTACTTTAATTAGATTTTAAATTTTATTCTTATTTTTGTTATTATATTAATTTTTTATAAATAAATACTATAGTTAAAGTATAAGAAGTGTTATAAATACCTCATGCTTTTATAAAAATGAGTAAAATAAAAATAGCTTTTTTTATTTTTTAGCTACCCTCAAAAAATTTATAAAAATTCATCAGGTTAGGTAAGTAGTAACACAGTAACAGCAACATCTAAAAAAATCTGAAAGAAAACAAGAAATAAAAGTTCTATTTTGCCTTTATTTTCCTGATCATAAAAAGATGTCAGAAGCTGGTCTGAATATCATTGTAAATCACGGACACGACAGACATTCTATTTTTCTTCCCAACGACAACTCGACGTTAGAAGACCTTGCAAACAGTATTGAAGTTGTCACCGGAGTGCCACCCATCAATCAGAAAATCATCTTCAAAGGTAACTTTTCCTCCAACTTGTCAATCAAATGCTTATTCTCTTTTATGTTAATTTGATTATATTTTGTAATAACTTTTTTTGTTTGTCGATTTATAATTAGAGTACATTTATTCATAAATGAAAACTTATACAACGGTATTGTTGAGAATCTTGTTGTAAAGTTCTCCTAATTCAATTATTCGTAGTTCATGAAAAGATTTCTAAAAGTTTTATAGACCTCACCTTAGTTCTTAGTCTCTAAACATTAAATCCAATTTTAGGTTGAATATGGTTGAGGTTTATGGTACATTTTTCACTAATACCATTCATGATTAATTTCTTGTATGACTCAACTGGATGTGTGTGTGTGTGTGTGTGTGTGTGTGTGTGTGTGTGTGTGTGTGTGTGTGTCACACATTCGCACACGTGTTCTGCGTGAATTGGTGCCTCTGATGATTAATTTTGATTTGATAAATTTTAAAAAAATTAATCAAAATTAATCAAACTAAAAGGCAGGTCGCTTACACTGTCTGATGAAATGCTATCCAGCGTTGGAATCTTTAACAATAGCAAGATAATGATCATAGGCAAAAAGGTTGAATTTTTATTCATTTTATATATTTTATTTTATTTGAAATCTGTTTTTTTTTTTTTTATGTTATTTGTTTCTCTTAACGTTATCAGAATTATCTTTTTCACCAACAAATTTTAATTTGATAGTATTGCGAGGATGATGAAAAACACCTGAATGTGATGAAGGCAGTCGATAAGAAGTTCCAACAGATGAACGAGAAGTTTAATGAAGTGGCCAAACAGTTTCAAGATTTGCAAAATGTCTGTCTGTCTTTCTCGTTGTCTGTCTGTCTGTGTGTTTGTCTGTCTGTGTGTTTGTCTGTCTGTGTATCTCTTTACTTGTCTCTTTGTGTTTGTTTGCTAGTCCTTGTGTTTGTGTGTGTGTTTGTTTGTTTGCTTCATATCTTTCGCTTGTTGGTTCTTATTTTATTTTATTTATCTTTTTTTTCACAAATGCCTGTCTTTATAATTATCTACTTTTGGGCTATTTGGTGAAATATAATGAAATTTAATGAACTTTTTAGTTGTGGTGCTATCATCCTTAATTGTTTCTGCCTCTAGCAGTAGTTTTTCCATCATTCTGATTAGACTGTGCAGCCCATAAACCTATGCGTGTACAACATATCCACTCAACGTACATATTCACATTTATGCCAACATACGACCACCCGTTAACCACACGTGTGTACAAATTTTCTACTATATCACTATTCATTCCGATGATCGTAATTACAATTGTCTTGTAGGGATTCGTTGGAGAGGACCTACACAAAGAACTGAAACAGCAGCTAGTGAAGCAGCTGATGGTGACGTCACAGCAGCTGATGACGTCACTGGAGCAGCTGGATTCGTTGATGCTCGCTGGTTCGGCGTCCGAGGTTCAGTCGTTCAGGAAGAAAACAGTCAACCAAATCAACGTTAGATAATAACAATAATTATAATAATAATTATAATAATAATAATAATGGCTAATATTATATATATATATATATATATATATATATAATATTATTGACAATAATGATAATAATGAAAATAAAAATCCCAGAGTCTCCTAACAAAGATAGACTCGTTGCAGGAGTCAGTTGAAAAATTTTCATGATGGTGGTGTGGTCGTGTGTCGTTGTCGTCATAATCATCGTGTGGTGGTGTGGTGCTTGTCGCTTTGTCGTCGTCGTCGTCACCATCATCATCATTTTTAACTTTAACATCATTTTATCACCATCAATCATCATTATTATTATTATTATTACTGCTGTTTTTACGACTAGTGTTATTATTGTTGTTACTGTTGTTATTGTTTATTATTCCCCTATCAAAACTCTGCAAAAGAAAGATATATTCATGATAGGATGACGTTGCTTTCGGCGCTATGTTGGTGATGACGACGACGATGATGCTGACATTAACACTATTAAAGCAACATCATCGTCATCTATTTCATTGTTGTTATCATTTCTTTTAATGAAATAATTAACAATCTTTAAGTTTAATTTATCTAGCTTTTAAATGTACATATGATATATTTAAATGATATCTTAGTTGCTTGATATATTTAAATGATATTTTACTTACATGATGTATTTAAATGATATATTGCAACATCAACATGGTCGTTATCAGCGTATGTAGGCTTAATCACTGTTTATTATCATTATTTCCATTCGTATCATAATTTCATCTCATTGTACCTGATACCTCTTGCCTTTTATCTTGATACTAAATAATTGATAATAATAATAATAATATGATGACGATGATGATAATAATAATAATGATGATAATAGGATGGGTGATGATGAGGATAATATCAAATGGTAACATCTGTGTTGTGTTTGCGTGCGTGTGTGGTTTGTGTGTGTTTAATATTGTTAAAGGTTTAATGACGTCATTGCTATCAATAATATTGTTGGAAATGTCCTTGGTTAGAAATTTTGTTCGGATTCTTGGGTTGAGCGATATATGGTTCAGTTGTTTTCCTCTAGCTCCGAATTTTTTAATTTAATTTTTTCCTTAATTAACGAGTTTTCAAAATTTTATTTTTTATTTTCTTTTTTTAATATTATAACTTGCATACTTGCACGGAAGCACCAAAGGTACTGGTGGGCCAGTCAGGCTGGCGCCACGCTACAAAAGGGCCAGGGTGGTTACGTCGCCAACTATGATATCATCACCAACGAAGATGGACAGACCATTGTTTTTTATCATTGAACCGCTAACACTGGATAATGACCACGACTTCCGAAAAATGTCAATTTTCAAAATCTGTAAATTCTTCCAAACCACTCTAGGAGAATTGAATTTCATTAAAATTCAACCAAACAGAATCTTGATTAAGTTAAAAGAAGAAACTCAACGAGATAAATTAATAAAAATCAATTCTATCCTGAATGAAAAAGTTAAATGTTATCCACACAAATTTTTGAATATAAGTAAAGGAGTTATTAGATCAACAATTTTTAAATACTGCTCTGAAAGTGAAATAAAGGAAGAATTAAAAAGTCAAGGAGTGATAGATATTTACAATATAAAAATAACCAAAAATAATCAGAAAATTAACACAAACACCTTCATTCTAACACTCAATAGTCCCCAACTTCCAGGAGATTTAAAAGTTTGTTATCTATCAATCAAAATTGAGAAGTTTATACCCTCTCCAACACGATGTACAAAATGTCAGAAATACGGTCACCACCATAAGATTTGCAAGAGTAAAGATGTTATTTGCTCAAGGTGTGGAATTGTAGGACATAAGCACACATGGGAACTCCCATGTCAAAATACCCCAAAATGTTACCACTGTGGACATAACCATGAAACCTTTTCTAAAGAATGTTCAAAATTCAAATTGGAAAAAGAAATATTAAAGACAAAAGCTGAAAATAATGTATCATATATTCAGGCGAGAAATCAGATATATCATCAGAAAAAAACCATTATATTCCCAAATAATTACAAAAAAGCAATGGTAAATAAAGAAACCCAATGCAATCTCACAAAAGATCCAACAAACTACTGCATGACATATTTAAAGAAAAAACCATCTAATATTGATAAATCTCATAAAGAAAGAGAGAAAAAATTGGAATCAGATTATGATGATGACGACAGGAGCAATACCAGTAAAAGTAACTATAATGGTAATAGTGTTAATAAAATTAGTAGTCATAATAAGGGTAATGGTAATAATAATGGTAATGTTAACATCTTTTATTTTCCCCACAAAAAAAAAATTACATTAAGATAGATAAAATGAAATGAAATAAAGTTTGGATAAAATAATCGACGATAATCAAAAATGATTTAGGTAAAAAAAAAAATTATAAAAGCGTATTCTACGTAGCTCGTCATTCAGTGAAAGAAACACGAAATGAGTACAACGAGAACAGATTAGTTTTACATTGATTCATTCCGTCAAATTTCTATCACAATAAACAGCGTATGATGAGGATATCGCAGAGTTAATAAGACTATTATAAAATTGATCAGACCAAATAATGTCAACCAGCGACAAGTAATGATGATAATAATAAGAATAATGGTAATAATAAAGGTAATAATAATAATGGTAATAATAACAACAAAAATAAAGATCCATATTCATTCTCTACTGATGAGGATATGAAAAGTAGTGATGATAATGAAGTATTTTGTAGCAATGACGATATTGATGTAAATAATATCAAATGGGTTACAAAAGATAATGAATATGGCTTCTAGTAAAAAAATGCCAACAATAGACATACAAACAAGGGATAAATCAGACATATTAAGCAACAATGATGATCATAAATCAATTAAACGTCAAGATGATATAATGCATAAAAATCCCAATAAGATTAGAATCCTGCAATGGAATATAAGAGGAATGAAAAATAATTTTCCAGAACTACAGATCTTAATCTCCAAATATAATCCTCAAATCATATGCCTGCAGGAAAGGTTACTGGTGACAAGCAAATAAATTTTAAAAACTTCAAGGCTTACCATAAATCAGCCATACCAACAAAAACAAACCCATCAGCAGGAACATCAATTTACATCCATCACGATATAACACAATCTCCAGCTAAAATAGAAACTAATAATCATTTTATAGCAACAAGAATAACAATCCACTATAAATCCATAACAATATGCAATGGGTATATAAAACCAAACTCATTGATCAAATCACAAGAGTTAAAACATTTAATTAAACAAATCCCTAAACCATTCATATTATTGGGAGATTTCAATGCTCACAACAAAATCTGGGAATGCTCAACTTCAAATGCTCAAGGAATACACCTAGAAAAAACAATAATAGAAAGCGATCTCTGCCTAATCAAACCAACAAAAGCAACAATGTATCATGATCATGCAAATACTTCATCAACAATAGATCTAGCCATGACCACTCCAGCCATTTTTCAAGATATAGAATGGGATGCAGAAGACGATTTACATGGCAGTGACCATTATCCAATAATTTTATCCATCAAAAATATAAGAAATTATGATTTGAAAAGAATAAATTACAATAAAACAGATTGGACTGCATTTAAAAACATGACAGAGGAAAGAATGAAAAATTTTAACACAATTGATGATGAATCAATGAACAAATGGATAAAGATTATAACGACAATCATAGACCAGATTACACCAGTTATAAAAAATAAAAGTGGTAAATTATTAAATCTTTGGTTTAATGAGAAGTGCAAAAATGCAATCAAGCAAAAACAAAAAACATTCAAAATATTTAAAAATAACCCTACCCAAGTCAATCTCATAAACTATAAGAAATTCAAAGCAGAAGCATGTAGAATAGTGAGTTCAGACCAAAAACACTTAATGACAATCTATCAAGCAATGATAAGGTCAATAACAGACTATGCTAGTCTTGTCTACGGATCAACAAGGAAATGATATCTGAAAATTCTTCAACCAATAATGAACGAGTCATTAAGAAAAGTCTTGGGAGCTTACAAAACATCGCCATCTAGCAGTTTACATGTTTTGTCTGGGGAGATGCCTTTAACGTTTAGACATCAAAAGTTAGCATTGAATTATTATTTAAAAGTTAGGTCTCAGTCAGAAAATCAGAACTACAAATTTATAAACCAAAATCATCAAATAAAATCAAAAGCTATACAAAAATTCCCAGCAAGACTTAATGAATATATCAAAGATCATAACAAAACTAATATTTTGAAAGAAATGGATTATGAACACCCGCCTTGACTATTGTTGTATCCGGATGTTGATATCAGTATAAATAGAACAGTAAAAGATGAAAATTTGGCAAAAATTTTATTTAGAGAAAAAATCCATAAAAATCCCAATTCCACAAAAATTTATACGAATGGCTCAAAAAAGGAGTTCTCAACGACAGCAGCAATAGTTGTTTACCAGTAATCAAAAATTATACATAAGCTCATGAAACATCTTCCAAACTATACATCAATTTTTACGGCAGAGATCATTGCTATTGAGATGGCGATAAGCTATAAGCGATAAGCTAAATTCAATAACAAATTTTTAATATTTTCAGATTCATTATCTGCAATCACTGCACTTAATCAATATAGCCCTCAACATAATCTGATAAAGCAAATACAAAATAATATACATAATAACTTGACTAATAATAGTAATAAAATAGCTTTGATGTGGATTCCTAGTCACATAGGAATTCATGGCAACGAAGAAGCAGATCAACTCGCATCACAAGCCCATGCTATCCCAATATCAAATGTACCAATTCCATACAGTGATTTAAAAACTTGAATGGAATAAGATTACCAATTATCTTAAACTATCCATGCCAAGTGTTTATAAAAAAAATCCAGATGAATCTAAGGGTTTAAACCGTAAACTGAGGACAATTATTAATAGGTTAAAAATAGGCCATTCAAAATACACTCATTCTTGGATAATCAACAAAACAAATCCACCAGCATGCAACTTTTGTGATGAAAAACTTTCTGTACAACACTTGGTGGAATGCAAAAACCATGATGATATTCGGAAACGATATCAGATCCCCTCAGATATTGAAAAAATTTTCAAGAGAGAAAACATCAATAATCTAATAAAATATCTTCAGGAGATAAAAATACTCGACAGAATATAGAAATATTTGAAAAAAACTCAAAAGAACCCTAAGACAATTTTGTTTCAAAAGAAAAAAGCGCTGAAACGCCGTTAAACTGCATTAATAATAATAATAATAATAAATTTTGTTCGCTTCTTATTTATTCATAGGTATCAATCAATCAATCAATCAGTCAATCAATTTATCAATCAATCAATTAGTTTATTAAACGCTATTTCCACGATGTTCAACAGCCAACAGCGCTCCTCAATGAATTCTGCTAACAGATGGGTCTTGAGATCCGTTCTGAAATTCGTTTTAGTTGGGTAAAAATTGTTATCTTGAAAAGTGTAGTAAAATGAGTTTTAAGCAGCACATTTTTTCTTTCAAAAGTGACTTCTCGAATTCAAAAATCGGTAAAAAGTGTTACTTTGTAAATTAAAATGTAGTAAAATGAATTTTAAAAGACACATTTTTCGGATCTGACTTCCGAAATTCAAACTTAAAAATTTGTTCAAATGGTCGGCGGTTGATTAAGTTTTCAGAAATTTCATTAGAATTCGAGTAACGTGAATACGGTATGTTACGATACGATTTTGCACGCTTTCCACAAAATCTAAAACTTTACTACTAAGCACAGGTAGAGACGCTGTAGATGTGTAAAAGTTTTAAGAAAATGGTCAAATCTCATCATATTTTTCTACATGTGCTTCTCGGAAAATGATAATCCTGATCTTAAATTACATTTTAACAAAAATCGTTTTTATAAATTGTGGCAATTACTGCATTGCCACGCATATCCGTTATATATAACCTCTACAAATCACCCAAAGATGAGGAAAAACTTACAATTTGGATAAAAAAAAATTACTAAACAATTTGCCACCCACACGTGTCTACACATTTTTACACCGAACCACAACGGATACACGTAATTAACTATACTAGTAGTGAAGGCCATTAAAGCATCAGAGCCTATAACACTATATAAATGTCTTCATTATTATTTCTATTATTATTATTATTTAATACTTATAATAATAAATGCTAATATATTTTTATTTACTGTCCTCTCTCTCTCTCTCTCTCTCTCTCTCTCTCTCTCTCTCTAGCCATCTCTCCTTCTTTACCTTAAATACGTTTTATTATTAATTGAGATATATCATTGATAATATTAATTTATTTCTAATTTATTCTTCTCTCGCTTTTTTTTTCTTTCTTTTTCTCTCTCTCTCTCTTTCTTTCTCTCTCTCTTAACCATATCTCTAACTTGCTTTATTTAACTTCCGTGTTTGGAATTTACAGTGCTTTTGAAAACAAAGCCGATTTAAGTTCTATCACAAACAGCCAGGCATATTAATGTTTGATTTGGACGCTTTGTTATATTTATTTTTAATTATCTTTATTCTGTTTAAGTCTGAGTTCATTTGATATATTCAACTAAAAATTTGTCATTTTATTTGACTTATCACTAAATTTTTTTGAAAATATCTGAGGTACGTTTAAAATAGAGAGCAAATGTTTTTTTAAAGTTTTTTCTCGAATTAATAAAATGATTAATTGAATACTGATTTTTTAACTTTTTAGACTTGAATTCTAGTAAAAATTCCCTGTTCATTAAAAGATCCATCAAGTTATACAAATAAAAAAATATGACGAGCTTCATAAAGAAAATCATGAGACCAAAGACGAAGGTATACGGCAAGCAGGGCTCAGTGAAAGGTGGGCTTGTCATATATTTTAAAATTTGAGATCTGACGTAAAAGTTTAACTACGTGTCAACATTTTAACATTCAAAATTGTTAAATTTAATTATTATTATATTATTTCATCATTATATTCATAACGAATTCATATGTTTAATGGCGTTGTATGTTTTTGACGAAAAATGCTTGAAGATCATTTCACAACATTCAGAAAGAAACCTAACTAACTCAGACCTGCGTTTTTTTGGTAGTTGATTGCATGCTGCGAACTTGAAAGTACGATAAATTTATCTAATAATAAAATAAATTATAATAATTCATTCATCTAATAATATATAAATCCTGAAAAATAATAGTAATAATTATTAAATAATAATAATAATTATTTAATAATTAAATTAAACGGCCATCTATATATTCTTAAACATTATCGACGTTATTTTGAAGAGTTTTAAAGGTCAGAAATTGCACTGAACTGACTAATTTTCTACTTTGTATAAAAACTAGGTCAGTTTAACTAAAAGACGTTAAAATTCGGCAAACAAAACACTGAAAACGTAAACTTTTTGAATAGTTTTCAACTTGAGCGTTCATTAAGCTACCGGAAACTATGGATATCGCTAAAAACGTACGCTATACCACGTAGCTCTTTTAGTAACAAGCGTATCCTAATCGTTGATCATCAATTTAATTAAATTAAACTCATCATATTTAATTTAATTTTAATTTAATAAATTGATTTCGCGAGTCCTTTTCTGTAGTGAGATGTTGCAAAAATAAAACGTGAAATTTGAGAATGTGGTGATTCTTTATTAAAATGCTCTGGCGAATTAACTTCATGTGTTTAAATAGTGGAAGGGGTTTTTAATTTTTAAAAAAGTGTTATTTTTTTAGTGAATGAATAATAAATAAATTTTGTTGCCCTTAAAACTAATAAAAATTAAAAATTGATAGTGACCAATAGAATGTTTGCCGTCTTAATATGTTCGTCCTATACGTTATTTCTATTCATTAGTTGGCTCGTTGGCTGAAAAGTGCTGCACTGCTCGCTTTTCACCGAACGAACAACATAGCTTGTTTTTGAGGAAATTCTTTCTGTTTCAGTAAACTCGCTCGCTCATTGTTAAATAACTCATGTGCATAAAATATTGAGAGATGACTTTAATAAGCGACTTACTTGTGTTGAGTATTAGTTAGTGTTTAAAATGTTATAAAGTTTAATAATCGAAATCGAACGAGAAACGACTCAACTATTATTTTTAATAATATTTTATTGTTTGATTGAAAAACAATAACAAAACTTAAAACTGAAAATTAAAATATAAAATATAAAGAGTACGCAAATAATAAAGTGTAAAAGTGTACAACAATAGGTAGTGTTCAAGAGCTTTAAGCGTGTTAAAGAGATAACTCTAACTTAACTAAGATAACTCTCAACTTAACTTATGTACTCGCCTATCATATACTAGGAGACCTTGCTCCCTAGAGCTTAACTAGTTGTCTAGCTCCTTCTAACCAGTCAGTCCCTATTGAATGTCACCTCGTTTTCATTATACAAAGTATTGTATGCTCTGGTTAATTATTCGTTATGCTTTCTTATATAAAGCTGCTATATGTCTGTAAATTTGCTATCTCGTCCTGAACTACTTTTATAACATAACTATCATATTTTTTATATTTACCTCCAACCTAAATTATCATCAGTTTAATAAAAGATGCATTCTTAATTTTCACCAATGTCGTACTTACTAAGCCATTTATATATTTAATTTTTAGCTAATTTTTCTATACAACACAACGCACATGTGTGTGTTTTTAAGCAAGCTGCCTAATTACCATTAAATTTGATTGATGGAAATCACAAGAAAGTTACTAGTTAAGAGCAACATCGAAAATAATATTAATAATTGTTATTATTATTACAATTATTATTATTTTATTATTATTATTATCATCATATATCATATATTGTGATCGGAACAATGCGCGAATCAATTTTCATAACTATCTTATCATCGCTGTACTTATTTTATTCTAAATGAAGAGCAATGATGACTAACTATAATGATTATGATTATTTTAATCATGACTATTTCTCTATTAATTAACTAATTAATTATTGACTTAACGCATTTGATGAAAAATAAAAGATCTGTTCCTATTATTATTATTATTTTTATTATTAATATTATTTTTATTACATATAAACATTAGCATCATCTACGTACACCAGCAAATTGTAGAGACAATTATAAAGATAATTAGTAGGCAGAGCATTTTTAATATTTAACTTTAGCTGCTGAACTGAATTAATTCGGCCTCACTCATTATGTAGAAACCGGTTAATAATAATATAATTTGGAATATTACTTATTCAATGCTATCTTCGTTATCGTCTATGATTCATTGAATACATCCTTATTTTAAATTTCTTATCTATTTTTTAGTATTTTGATATTGTCTATAAACTGTTTCACAGACTGATCTCAATTTTTTCGTTTGAAATGGAATTTTTTGTTTAAACCACATTGCAGAACAGAAATATAAATTTTCTAGTTTAAACATTAACACAATGATTTCAGAATTGCTCAAATGGTGCCTAAACAAAAATTAGTAAATAAGTAAAATCTACATAACTCGTGAAAATTTGTTAAAAGGGTTTAGTTTTCATTGGTTTTTGAATTAAATTTTAGTAAATTCCAAAACAATGCGGCCGCAGCTAATTTTTTTAAACGTCGATTGTTAATATATTGCACTACTACATATGTCCAAAAAGACTACCTATCAAGAATGAATACTGAATCTTCGAAAATAACATAAAACATATTTTAAAAACTTGAAAACCTAAATAAAGTACTGCAAATCTAAACATGCAGCTTTAGAAAACTAAAAATATTATCCAACTTTTATCAACAACATATGATGCTCCAGTTAGGTCCAAGCTCCAGTTTTCAAATTTACTAAATTTCAATTCGGAAATTTTCAATGCACAATTATAAACATTTTCAAAATCATCTGAAGAATTTTTTATTCCATTATTATACAAAAATCACAACTAAAGTGAATGGACTGGATATGAAGCAGAGGCGAGTTGTAACCAATGAAAACCTAAAACAATGTTCTCAAATTTTCACGAAATCAATGAAAACAAAACAATTTTAACAAATTTTTACGAAACCAACAAAACCTAAAAAAATTTCTCAAATTTCCACCAAACATGGTGCAGAGAGCCAAGCGATGAACATCACAGCTCCCACCGACTTCAAACAAGTTCTTCACATCACATTTAAGGATGGTCAGATCGTCGGCTTGCCTGATGTGTGGGGGGAGTGGTTGAGCGCCTCCGACATCAGGTCAGCTTTTCTCTTTTGCACCTATAATTTACTCTTTAAAACTTACGGGGTATAAATTTACGCAAAAACATTTTGAAAATTAATGTTATTAAAAGAACATTTGAAAATTGATTTTTTATATCTCATTTAATCACCATTACTGATTAAGAAAGTTAAATTAAATTTTAAATTTTTTTTAAAGTTTGGAAGAGCAGAAAAAAAATCCCGAAGCAGTGTACACGGCACTAAAAACATACGAAAGCTCTGTCAAGTACAAGGACCATCAAAAGTTCATGTTGCAGAACGACAATTCGACCAATCTATCAGCTTCAGAAGATTTAGAATCCAAACGCAAATCATCCGACGATGTTAGTTGACCTGAAACAAATGAGTTGATACTATGCAGTGTGTTTGGTTGTTATTTTATTTTTACTTGATTAAACTTTACATCTTGAAGAACTTTAGTTATTATTCTTACTACCTTGAACGTGTTTTATTTTATTACTTGCTGAAATAGTTTTACATTGGGTTGATATTTTTTAAAAAGCGTTGATGTCATTAATTTAGCGAAAACTTCATTCAAAACATTTCAGAATGACCCGAAGAAAACAACTTCAAACGGTAAATCACCAAACCAGCCTGCCTCAAAAGAAGGAGCTCCCAAGAACATTCAATGCCGTCGGAACAACAAAGCCCCCGATAAGATGACCGAAGAAGAAGTTATGCAAGCATTCAGTTAGTTGGAGCTTTTAGGAGTTAAATTTATTAAACACTTAAATTAAGGTAGAAACATTATTTTGTTGAAAATTTGTAGGAGATTTGGTGAGCAAAGACGATCCATTGAAAAAGTACGACATCAAACAAAAAGTCGGATCTGGGTTGGTTACCTACTTCAGTTACATTCTCTGAAAATACTTTTAAATTGTTTCAGTACAAGTAGCGAATAGGCATCTAATATTACGTTGTTGACCAAACAACAAACGCCGGCTGCAAAATATTATTTATTTCTTATAAAGTATATGTTTGAAATTTGATCAACACCTTTGAAACATTCTACGTTTCAAAATTTCAACATATAAATATTAATTTTTATTAAAAATTATTTAACATGTTTAACCAAAAAAAAACTCTGGTTAAAATATACTTAATGTATACTACCTTGAGAAACCGGGTCTCTGGACGCAAAACGAAGATTGATTGATTGATTGATACTGCTAACCTAAGCAATACATGTTCATAAAAATGTAAAACTGCATGGGTTGATATGCAAATTATTATTATTATTTATTATTACGAATCTCTCTTCAAAAAATTTCAGAGGCGTCAACAACAAACACACAGTACTTGTGAATGCACGTGAAACATCACACACACTGCATGTGATGGGCGGGGAGGATCTTTAAGCGATCGAATCCGGTCACTGATCTTTACCGCTACATCATCGCGCTGCCAAATTAAGAGACGAAATTCAAGGTCCTTTCATTTTTGTCAAATCAAAACAATAATGATTTGACCTGGAAGTCAAGAAGATAAAATAATCTTGACAACCGAAATGTACCTATGTAGATAACCGAACTAACAGAGCCTCAGGTACAGTTTGTGTGGCAACGGACAGGCAGACGAACCATGCAGTTGCCATCAAAAAGATGGACCTGAGTAACCAGCCTAAGAAGGAGCTCATCATTACGGAGATCGAAGTCATGAAACAACATCAACATGAAAATATTGTCAACTTTCTTGATTGGTGAGATTGGCTTGAAAGTCATTTACGAAAATACAGTTGATTAAGATCACTTAATGGATGTAATAAAAATAATTATAAACAGTTATAGAAAGTAACCTGCGAATTCAGCTATAATAAAAGATAACTGATGACAAAACAAATTGGTAGAGAGATTAAACTTATAACATTAATTTAATTTTCGCCACGTGACCAGTTACTTGGTCGAGGGCCCAGGATCTCGAGAACTGTGGGTGGCCATGGAGTACTTAGAGGGTGGCGCTCTCACCGACGTCGTCATGGAAACCATCTTGAAAGAGAACCAGATAGCGGGAATAACTAAACGATGCACGGACGCTCTAGCTTATCTACACTCCCAAGAGATCATTCACAGGTTTGTGACATAGAGTGGTCCGGAGATGGTCTTGATTTGTCAATTTATTTTCACGAACATTTCTAGATTTTTGATGGATTAAGTTGCTCTGTATATTTATATATACATTCGTCACACTATAGTCAATGAATTAGTTTTGTTACTATTTCAAAATGAGATCAATTTCAATTAATTTTTCAATCACTACCAAAAAATTCACCGAATTGTCATTTCCAGACTATAACACGACACATGTTCATAAAATTCAGAGACATCAAAAGTGACAACGTGCTACTGGGTATGAACGGTGAAGTGAAGTTGACGGATTTTGGGTTCTGTGCCCAAATAACGCAGGACCGCGACAAACGAAACACCATGGTGGGTACGCCCTACTGGATGGCTCCTGAGGTGGTTTCCAGGTTTGTTCTTTTACTACCTTTTTGTATTGAATAAATTGTAACAGTTTGAAACAAAAATAAAAACATAAGTTACATATTCAAGTTGTTTTATTGGCTCCATTTTAGCAAAACTTGAAATACTTTGTTTATTTTTAGAATCAGATTTCAGTGGCTTTGTTTAATTTTTTCATTTTTACAGTTACAATTCTTCTGTTGTAAAATTTTGTAATCGGTTCAATTTTTTTAAATATTAAAATCAAAAAACGTCAAATAGTCAAAAATCTAATTTATTTTTGCATTCATTTCTTAACTTTCTTTTTAAAAGCAAACATCAAAACACAAATTATTAGGAAGCAGTACGGTTACAAAGTAGATGTCTGGAGTCTGGGCATCATGGTGATTGAGATGATAGAAGGTGAACCACCCTACCTGAACGAAACGCCCATACGAGCCCTCTACCTCATCGCATCCAATGGCAAGCCGCAGATCAAAGACAAATCAAAATTATCTCCGGACATTGTTAACTTTTTAGACAAGTAATTTTTACACTTTCAACTCCTTTTATTGGCTCCATTTTAACAAACCTTAAAATGCTTAGTATATCTTCTGAATGTGTTGTCAGAAATTAAATAAAAATAATTTTTCTCTTCCATTCAAAGAACATGCAAAATATTTCAACAAATAAAATCAAACAAGTTAGATTCCATCGCACAACATGAAACAATCTGTAAAAATGTTTCTACAACTCATGTAAAACAATTTATTAAAAATCTTTTGAAAATCTTTTGTCTCACCAGGTGCTTAGAAGTAGAGGTTGAGAAGCGAGCCACATGTAAGGAGCTAATGAGTCATCCTTTTTTAGGGCTGCCAGTCGACATGACGTCACTCAGACAGAACATACTTGCAGCCAAGGAAGCTGCCTCGAAAAGCTTTTAAGCTGTTCCAATACACTCTACATTATTGCTGCCTATGATGATCTTGTTTGATGAACTTTTGTGTCTTATTATTATTTTATATTTTATAAAAATATTTTATATTATAAGATTGAATTATGTTATTCTTAAAACCTCTACTCTGCTGCTACTGTTATTACTACTACTACTTCTTCTATTGCCACTACAACGACTACTACTGCTACTGCCGCCGTCGCTTTTACTGCTGCTGCTGCTATATTTTTATACACCATTAAACGATCTGAGGTTTGTTGTGTCATATAGCATAATTTTGCGGTCTGATGACGAAATATTTTTGTTACGATGTAGTTTTAGAAAATTTTAAATTCTCTTACCATGTGGACTTCAACTTTAAAATATATCGAATATTAGGAAATGAAACTTTATATATTGTTTAATATAAAATTTTTGTTGTTTAATATATTAAACAGTGAGGTATTTTCTAGTATCCTGCTGGCCTGCTAACATTAAAAAAAAATCTAGTGCACATGCATCAACAAAAACACTTCTCATTTCAAGTTCTGTAACAAATAGAGTAAACAAAAGTATCATTCATTAATAAGTTTATTAAAATCTGTTTCTTTACATATGACACAGATGCTGTTTATTCTGGAAATTTTTAAAATAATATGAATTACATAAGGTTATTACATTCTCTCTTAAAGGAAATGCTTAGAAATTTCTGAAATATCTGCGTACTCGTTTAAACTTTTTTTTTTTACTACGTCCTACCTTTGGGAATCGGGTCTCTGGACGCAAAACGAAGATTGATTGATTTATTGAAAAGGACGTTTTTATAACAGTTAACAGTTTGGAGTTCATTCAAAAACATCATGCGTATAAGAAAGAATAAACGCATGCAATTAAAAGTTTCATTTCTTGCTCTATTCAGAATTTGAACGTAGCAGAGCAACGAAATAAACCACACTACGTTCATGAATTTGTGAATTCATAATGCGTCTTGAATTTGAAAAGTTGGCAGTGCCGGACCGGATTTCAACATTTTGAAAAGGTTAAAGGTCAATTACACTCTACTACTAAATTACTAAATAAACAAGTGCATGTCTGTATTTAATGTAATGTAATAGTAATTCAGTTTTTCTGTGGATCGATGTACAATCAAAAAATAAAATAATAAAATAGCAATAAAATTAGTTTAGCGATAAATTGCGCTCCAAAGGTGGAATATACCTTACAAAATGTTGGACTTGGGATTGATTTTGTGATTTATTGAAAACTATTTATGTGTGCACAAAAAACAAACCATTACAAACAGTTTAAGACAAAAATCAAAATATTATAAATGTATTTCTGTGAAATGACATTAGAAAAGAGGTCAAAAATGAAAAGATTGCTTTGAAATTTGATGTTTTTGTTATATACAAACCAATCAACAAAGATTTAGAATAAAAATTCTGGTGGGGGTAGTTTTTGGCTGAGCTTTTCACACATCACGTGCATAATGCAACATATTATTTTAATATTAAAGCCTTGCATAATATTTAAATCTCTCTGTTAGTTACTGAACTGATACTAATTGAAAAGTCTTAAACTACTGACAAACAATTGTTCAATATGTCAGCCCTGTTTTAAAATAAATGTTTTGTTGCTATTCAGAGGCTTGTTATTGTCATTGCTCTTATTGTCGAATTAATGTTCTGCAGATCGCTTCAAACGTTATTTGACTGTCTAGTTTGAAACATAGAAGGAATAAAAATAACAAATTCACAAAATGGATACCCCAAAATGTAAAGATTTTACAACATTTAGAATTCCACATGCTCAACTGAATAATTTGCAGTTGGATCCATCCACATAAAACTTTAACCATAGGCCTAAGTTTGATGTGCCAAACCTGGCGAGCAAAACATTAAATCAATTGCAATAATTTGCATTTAAATAAAGATATATATGTGTAAAAATGCTCAGAATAATGTCAATATATATTAGACTAATAATTGAAAATTTTAATTTTTGGCTATTTTACCAAAACAGTAATATTAATTAAGCAATCCGAGTCGATAAACCACTTGAATTTAACAAAATTACACCTAAACTTAGAATACATATATTAAAAAATACGTATAGGGGAGATGGGGGCACATTGATCTGTTTTGAGGTTTTTTTGTAACAACAGTGAAACTAACCAAAAAGTGAATATTAATATTTGTGCAATTTACAGAGGAACATTCATTTAATGTATTAAGTTCAGTTTCAATTGTATAATACAAGAAATTTTTAAAAAAATTTAACTTTGGTACAACCCCTACAAAGGATCAAAGCACCCCATATACGGGGTACCATGATCCCTCCCATGGGGTACATTGATCCTAGGTATAAATCAATATGATTTGATGTTCATTTGCCTCCAAAAAACTCGTTAAAACACATTGGATATAATAATTCATAATTTTTAATAAAAATTAATATTAATTAAGATCTTTAAAAATTGTCAAATCAACGGGAAAAACCAAGTGACGACTGACTCGAGCAGTCCCACCATGCTGAATTGGATCTGGAACTTTACAAACAATGTCCTCTTTTATAAATTGATATAATTCAGCATTTCTACAGATAAAGTTGAATGATGACATCTTTTCCCTTTTCAAGTATTTTACCATTAAATCTCCAGCTTCCGATATTATTTGGCCAATGTAATGAATAACTTTCTTTTTAGTTTTAAATTTTACTACAACATAGTCATTATTTTTTAATGCAGAACAGTCGTAGTCCAGACTTGGGCCTTCTGCTGTCAACTGAGGATTGCTTGCATCACCATCACTGTCATCACTTTCTAGTGTTCCAAGATAATCAACGCTTGACATGGCTTTTGTTTTTTTTACTGTATCAGTTGTGAGTCCAGTTTCATCTACATTGTATATGTTCTCCGGACCAAAGTTATGCCTTGCACGAACCTTGTGAAGATTTTTGAAGAATTCACTGACATTATATTTATTGAATGCTGTTGCTCTTGCCAGACTAGTCGCTTCAGCTGCACGTAGTGACAACTCGGGTCTTCTTTTCATAAAACCCTGGAGCCAATCAATACCAGCAGTTTTTTTCATTGACCATGAAGATGGGCT
>NW_008705095.1:637219-645452 GCF_000326865.2 Helobdella robusta | reverse complement strand
TTTCAGAACTTCATCAACTGCTGTTCTCATCACTTCAACAGGTGTTTTACCTCGATTAGTTTTTCGCTCCCGATATCTCACCATTATGAAACCAAACCTGCAAAGTACACAAATTACATTTTACAATAATGGAAAAATAGCATTTTGCATGGTTAGAGAAAAATGACTAAACATCCTGGAGAATTATTATCTGAGGACAGTAGGGGCACTTTGATCTTCAGATCAACGTACCCCTTACTAGTACAGATCAAGGAGCCCCCATGGCATGGAGCACACTATAATGGCGATATCTCATCAATAAGTTGTGATTGAAAATCGAACTAAATAATAAAATAAGCCTCTGACATATCTTTACACATTGCAAAATTTAATTTATCAAACAAATATTTATCTGATTTTTAATTTACAAAACTAACCTGTTGTGAATAGTTGGTTTTTCCCTGTAAAATCAAACTTACTAATTTTTCGAACTTCAGCGGCAGAAAGTCCATAAACAAATAGAATTAAAAGTAGAATAGAAACAAAAGGAAAACTAAAATAGTGATGGCCTACATTTATATTTAGAAATAGCTATGTTATTGCTTAAAGATCAATGTGCCCCAGAGATCAATGAGCCCCCATCTCCCCTACCTACAAAATATACATTATAAATGTTTTTTTTTAAATTCAAAACATTATAATAATAATGTAAAATGTTACAACGATTCATTTAGAACAATTACTATAAGGCGTTGCGGTTGCGGCTATCAGCGGAGAAAACGCATTTTAACGTCTACGCATCGTAGATGCGTTCATTGTCAGCTGTTTATGAATTCTCGTGTTCTCGCAGTTTGAGGTGAAAACTCAAAAAGTTATGTCTTTAAAATTTCATTAAAATTATGTACAGTTAGGATAAATATAAAAATATATCATTATAAAAGTTTATAATTATATACATTTATAAAATAATAGGTAAATAATAATAATAATAATTGTATAGAAGAGCATACATTGTAATGTAAACTATATCAGACATCACATTGTTTGTTTTTGTTCAGTTCAATTCAATTGTTCCTTCATTCACACACATGATTCGGCATGTTCTTCTCTAAGCTACTACATACACTATATATATCTAGTGCTACTAGAGGCCAAATGACATTATAAAAATAAATACACGTGACTGCCATATCTTTTCATGTTGCTTATTCATTTATTTTAAATTTATCATCTTATTTTATTTGTTTAATTTTTAAGAATTTGAATGAATTATATTATTTATATATTATTGACTCAATTGGCTAATTCCAAATTAACAACAACAACAGGCTTGGCTAGAGATTTTTGAAAGAGTTTCTTGACAAAGATTCTTTGCTTTGTTCTGACTAGCTTCTGCTTCACTATTCATTATTTATTCTATTATTCAATCTCCTTTTATATTTACTAGTTTTAAGGAGGTCCTATTCCTATGCAATAAATAATTAAATAAAGTTAAAACATCAATTAATAATTTATTTATATATTATAAATTAACACTTCTTTTCATACATATGGTTATTTATTTTGAAGTTTGATGTTTTATTTAAATTAATAACAAAGAAAAATCTATCATTAATAATGGAAGGTTAGTTTTAAATTTGTTTTTTCAGATTATTTGTTAGAGTTTTGATTTATTTAAAAATTTACTTCACTTTTTTGCACCTTACAAGTACATTTTTACAAAGTTAATTTAAATTTTACATATTTTTATTTTATTGCTAATTAATTACTAATTAGCAAATAAATTTTTCATGTTTTTACAAGAAACTAATATAATTTTACTTATAGCTAAGTAGTTTAGTAAATAATAATCATTAAATTTACTAATTTAGAGTAGAGTAGACAGATGCTAACTAAGAAATCAACCTTTAAATTAAATTTAATTTAAATTTAAAGTTTTGTAATTTTATTCTTTTTGCTCCCAGAATATTTAACTTTTTTTCATATTAATTTTTAGATCTGTTAAACAAATTCAAACAAGTCCAATTAATATATAATAGAAATAGATAGAGTCTATATAGGCCATAGATTTCAATTGATAATTTTAAAACAAAATCCAGGTAACGGTCCATGCATCTCTCAGAAATTAGCGAACAACATCACAATGGAGAAAGTTAAGCAGTTTGTACAGGTTTATTTAATTTTATTCCTCTATCTTCCATTTATTTTCCATTATTTCGATTTCAAATAGGGCAAGAGTTTATTCATTTGACGTGTACTAGAATAAATACACTGGCATCCATACAAAAATGTTGATTCCCATCCACAGCTGATAGATGAAGCATAATTATTTATATAAAAATGATTTATTATATTAGGCATGTATACAGGGCATGTCTGATTTGAATGTTGGGAAATCAATCCTAGAACCACAAAAAGTGGAGTCCCCAGATTATCTTAGATTTTTTCAATTTTCACCAAAAACATGGCTGTTGGTTTGCTTTTTCTATGTTTTTTAATAAATGGAAAAAAATGAAAACTCGTTGAAATTATAATTATGTTATCTTTCTTGTGGGGATGGCATTTTTTAGTGGATGCCCCGAGGCAGTAGCCCCCCTTGCACTGCCATTTGACTCTGCAATCTTACCCTCCCCCCTCCCCATATATGTGTGTGTATGTGGTTTTTTATGTTTGTCCCCTTCCATCTGATTAGATGCAAGACTTTGATTCTTGTTATGGTCATAAATCATTAAGCACAAGATGGGGTTGTTTTATAAGCGCAATTATAACTATAAATAATAATTATTAGTTTATTTATAGTTATAACTAAGGGTGTAATTTTGAGGTATAGTTCTGTTGTTGATGTTATTATCATCAATGATAATGAAGGATGCGATATAATGATATAGTATCTAATGGTATCATCAGTCATCGTTTTAATCACAACGTTACCATCATTCTCAACCTCTCCATCATTATTATCTGATTATCTAAGTTACCTGATAGCTTGATCATGGTCATCCTGTCTTCTTTTTTTATTTTTGAAGTAAATAAAATATATTGTATCGTATCGTATTATTATCATTCTTTTGTTTGCTTCATCATCGTTAATAATCTTCTCATTATCGCCATCATCATCGGAGTTGTAAGCGCTGAAATGATCATCACGGTTGTCATCATCGTCGTCGTCATCATCAGCGTTTAAATATTCAAAAACCATCATCTTAATGGTCATCTGCATCATTAGCCCCAATCCTCATCGTTCTTATCATCAACCATCTACACTATCATCGACACAATCTCCACCATCATCATCATAACCAACATAATCATCATCATAATTACCATCATCACCATCATAACCATCATAATCATCATCATAATTACCATCATCACCATCATAACCATCATAATCATCATCATAATCACTATCATCACCATCATAATCACCATCATCATACCACCATCATCATCATTATAACCAACATAATCAATCTTAATCATCATCATCATAATCACCATCATTATCATCATAACCAACATAATCATCATCATAACCAAATCATCATCATAACCAACATAATCATCATCATAATCACCACCACATCGTCTTCATCATTGTCATCTTTAATCGCCACACTTGAATAGGACGCAAAATGCGAGATGATATCCTCTGTCGAGAGGCAGATCAGTGACCAGATGGACACCTGTCTGCACAGGATTGACAAGCTGGCCGCTGACGATTGCGACGGCAAAAACGCCATCGACAGGTTATTTTTTTTTTTTCTAAGATTTTTATTTTTGCCTCATTATTAACATTTGCATCATCTTAGTCCGTGGCAATTATTTTCTATTTTTCGTCGTCATCGTCCTCTCGTCATCATCATCCTCTCGTCATCATCGACATACACATACCACACTCACGCACATACCACACACACACTCACACACACACACACATTTTCTCTCTCTCTTTCACTCTCTCTTTCACTCTCACACACATACACATATATATTTTGGACTGGAATAGATAAACATTTTAAGGTCATCCAACTTTGAGAGTTGAACGTTGACATTATTTTCGATTTTTCAACTCCCTCTCTCTCTCTCTCTCTCTTTCTCTCTCTCTCTCTCTCTCTTTCTCTCTCTCTCTCTCTCTCTTTCTTTCTTACTCTATACACACATACATATATATATATATATATACATATATATATATATATATATATGTATATATTAATGGTACTTTGGTTTTGAGAGCATCTTTGTTTGATTTGTTTAATAGGTTTTATATGTACTATTCATAAATTTGTGTGTATGAGAGTGTGGTTATATTTGTGCATGCTTGTGTGCGTGCGTATGTATGTAAGTGTTTCTTGTGTGTGTGTGTATGTGTGTGTATATGTGTTTCTATATGTGTGCGTGCGTGTGTGTGTGCGTGTCTATGTATGTGTTTCTATGTGTATGTGTGTGTGTATACTCATTTGTGTTTGTATTAAGGTATATGTGTTAGTTTATACGTATAATATATCACTGTTTATAATATAAAAACACATAACTACAATCTCATGTGAAATCCATAGAAATAGAGAAATAGAGAGAGAGAAGTAGAGAGAGAGAAAGAGAGAGAGAGAGGAATAGAGAGAGAGAGAGAGGAATAGAGAGAGAGAGAGGAGAGAGAGAAGATTAGAGAGAGGAGAGAGAGAGTGTGTAATAATGCCTGTGGCTGGTGGCTAATATTTAGATACAAACCATTTAATGTTTAATAATAATTTTATTTTTCCATGACACCTGGCACTCCATCTTCAATGTGGTTTTTCCAAATTTTCAGATTCAAATATACAAAAATATCGCATCTGAAAAGAGAAACAAACAAAAAATTTAAACACTCCTATTGTTCTTAACCCTTGTTACACCCATTACCTCGATGACAAATCCTTAATGGAATTGTCAGTATGTATGTAATTGTGTGAGTGTGTGTGTGTGTGCACCTGTGTGGTTCTATATTCATGTGAATGTGACTGTATGTGTGTGGTGTATTTGTGTATGTGTGTGTGTGCGTGTGTAGTTCTATATTCATGTGAATGTGACTTTATGTGTGTGTGTTTTGTGTGTGTGCGTGTGTGTATGTGTGTGTGTGTGTGTGCATGTGTTTTCCATTGTCTTATTTTGTGACCGTATTCATTTCAATCGTATTTGTCATTAGCTACTGATCTGTATCCTGTAATAAAGTGTCATGTGAATGTCTACGTGTGTATGTGCGTGCGTGCGTGTGTGTGTGTAAGTATGCGCGAATGTGTGTTTGTGTGGATGTGTGTAATTAAGTGGGAATATTTGGGAATGTATGTGTATGTGTGTGTGTGTATGTGTGAAGGTTTGTGTGTAAGTATGTGTGAATGTGTGTGTGTGTGCGTGTGTAAGTATGTGTGAATGTGTGTTTATATATATATATATATATATGTGTGTGTGTGTGTGTGTGTGTGTGTAAGTATGTGTGAATGTGTGTTTATATATATATATATATATATATGTGTGTGTGTGTGTGTGTATTATTGATTTTCCGGTTAAGATGGCGTCGAGGTTACTCGTTAATCATGAATTGTTATATTTTTTAGAAAACAATTGGAACTTGACTGAAAAAGATTGTTTTATTAACAATACTTCGGAATTTTACAGTCACGAAGATATAACCTCTGGAATAAAATTGCTAAAATACGAAATTAGCGCGCTAAAAATTGAGAAAGTTGATAAACAACAAACTTTTGGCAATTCAAAAATTGACAAACTGTTAGAATGCATTTCTATAATAAAATTCTTAAAAGAAAATAATTACTGGGAAAAATGTTCTGTTTTTGTTAGTGTTAATATGAATAAAATTCCCAAAATTGAAAATTTTTTGACAATTAATTTTGAAAAAGTTAAACAAGAAATAATGGAGTCGTTGCGTACACAACAAGTCATGTTGAATAGAACTATTTGAAGCTGTCGAGACAAACAAACTTGAAATAAGTTCGTTAAAACACAAGTTATGTTTAAATGCTGAAAATAATGTAAACATTGAAGTTAAAAAACGACAAGAAAAAACAAACAACGTGCAAACAAGTCAAACTTGCTGGTCCGAAGTAACCAAGAGTCCTACTGAGAGCACGGAGCTGCCATTCACCTTGGTAAAACACGGCAAAAAACAACGGTCAATGAACAGTAATTTAGAAGTAAAAAACACTGTTGACGACGTCGCCCTCAGCCAAGCAAACATCAAAGTCAGTCAGGCGACAAAAAGGACAGCTACAAAAATTATTGAAAAAAAAGTACTCGAAAATTGCAAGCTGAAAGCTGATAAAGATCTCACAAAAAAAATCCGTTTTTTGCATCAGTAACGTACAACGATGTCGCAGAAGTGATGTTATGGATTATCTAAGCGCAAATGGGATTAACGTGATCACATGCTATCCAGTTACAAAGAAAACTGAGGAAAAAATCTCAGCAAAAACCAACAGTAACAACAGCAGTGATGAACAGAATGAACTCAAAAACAGAAATGAAGAAGAATCAACCGTTTTTAGAGTTTGCATCGACAGAGAAGATGTAAAAAAGATAAAAGACCCCGAAATAATGCCTCAGCACGTCATCGTGCGAGAGTGGCGATTTGACAAAAAAACTGAACAGACGGTACAACAAAAAATTAATGATGGATAAATTATCAGGTAATGAAAAAAGTGTTGAGAACAGCGATGAGGAAGACATTTCGGATGACATTAAAAATATATGCAAGAGTAAAGTAATCAACAACAAATGTTATGATGATAATAAATCAGTAAACGATGATTATAACTTTACGTACAAAGGTGAAGTTGATAAATGTTTAATATTTAACATAATGCATGCAAATATCAGAAGTTTAGTTAACAAAACAGAAGATCTAACTGATTTATTGAACAGTTTTTCTTTTAAATTTAATTTAGTTGGGATAACTGAAAGCTGGCTGAATGAAGTTAGCAAGAATCTCATCAATATCTGTGGATATGACTACGTTGGTAGAAATCGTACAGGTCGACACGGTGGTGGAGTGGGATTTTACGTAGATTGCAACTGTGTGTATAAAGTTAGAGACGACTTGAATAACCTGGGTAATGTGGACTTTGAAACATTTTCAATTGAAGTCTGTAATAAAAATTCACGCAACAAAAATAAAAATATGGTGATAATAGTATCTTATCGCCCTCCTTCACAAGACCCAAAAATCTACTTGAACCAGTTGGAAAAAATCCTTCATGCAGTAAATAATGAAAATAAATATATTTGTTTAATGGGAGATTTCAACATTGATATCTCAAATTTAAATAGAGATGTGAACAAAACAAACTTGATCCATCTTTTGACTTGTTACAATCTTGCACCATTAATCACTACACCAACCAGAAGTAATATCTTCGTAAATTTTTCTCAATTTGTGAAGCTAAGTGGAAGTTTGACATGCGATTTATCAGATCACCTACCAATATTAGCCTCATTTAACATCAAGATGAAAAGAAACATCAGTTGTTCTCAGCCTGAAATGAAATTCTCATATTCAACTACCCGTTTAAAAAACTTGAATTGCTGTTTGCTAAACTATGACTGGAATGAAGTGCTTGATTGCAATGATGTTGATGCAGCATTTGAATAGTTTACAGGATCTTTTCAGTCATGTCTTTTTAATTCCTGCTTAATATCTTCAGAAAAAAAGCATGCTTCAAGTGGTTAACACTGCTGCCAATTATGACGACTCGTTCATTACTTCGTTTGTGATGAATGATGAATGGGTTAGTGTGGCGATGAATGAACGAGTGAATGAATGAATGAAAGAATGAATGAATGAATGATGAATTAAGTTATTAGCGATGCCGATTATGATAACTCATTACTGACGTTTGGCGATGGTGATGGTGAATGATTAGAATGGTGGTGGTGAATGATTAGAATGGTGATGGTGAATGATTAGAATGTTGATGGTGAATGATTAGAATGGCGACGGTGAATGATTAAAATGTTGATGGTGAATGATTAGAATGGTGGTGGTAAATGATTAGAATGGTGATGGTGAATGATTAGAATGTTGATGGTGAATGATTAGAATGGTGGTGGTAAATGATTAGAATGGTGATGGTGAATGATTAGAATGTTGATGGTGAATGATTAGAATGGCGACGGTGAATGATTAAAATGTTGATGGTGAATGATTAGAATGGTGGTGGTAAATGATTAGAATGGTGATGGTGAATGATTAGAATGGTGA
>NW_008705095.1:636193-637169 GCF_000326865.2 Helobdella robusta | reverse complement strand
AACTTTGATTCGTTTGACCCTACACAATTGTATGTACGTGTGTTTACGTGTGTGTGGGTATGTGTGTGTGTGTGTCTATGTGTGTTTTGTGAATATGTGTACATATTTATCACAATCATCATCATCACCACCAACAAGATTTCTTTAGGAGCTTTTCCTCTAAATTGTATTTCTATAAATTTTAATTGTTAATATATTATAAGTATAATTATTGTATAAATATATTATAAATATAGATATAAATTGAATTCAATGATGTTTGTTTGTATCAGCATTCTTTTCTTTTGTCTGTCTGTCTGTCTATTTATAAATCTTTTGTGTATGTCTTTATTCGTTTATTCGTTTATTTCTTCTGCTCCTTCATTTGTCCATTAATGTATCTGCTCGTTCGTCTGATCATTGGTTTGTTTGTTTTTCATTTATTTGTTTATTTACCTATTCATTCATTCAATCGTTAATTCATTCATTCGTTCGTTTATTCATTCATTCATTCATTCATTCATTCATTCATTCATTCATTCATTCATTCATTCATTTATCCAGTCCCATTTTGTTTGTCACCAGTAATTCAACAGCAACATTATTTCGTCTTATTGTTGAGGAGGAATACCATCTCTAAGTTATTCATTCATCTATTTCGACCTTCTTTCACTCCATTGTCTGTTCATTCGTTTATTGTATCTATCTCTTTCTCTCTCTCTTTTTCTCTCTGTCTGTCTGTCTATCTGTCTGCCTGACTTTGTTTCTATCTATCTGTCTTTTTCCTTTCTTGAGTCTGTGATGAAAACACGAATGACAAAGTGAATCATTATTTTCATGTATTTTTTATCTAGTTCTTCATTCATTCGTTCATTCATTCGTTCGTTCATTCATTCATTCATTCATTCATTCATTCATTCATTCATTCATTCATTCATTCATTATTTCATATTTATTCATTCATTAATTCATTCATTAATTCATTCATGTTATCAAT
>NW_008705095.1:594285-634698 GCF_000326865.2 Helobdella robusta | reverse complement strand
GTACCTTTTGAATTTTATCTTATTGTGTGTTGCGTGTTGTGTTGTGCTGTTGTGCTCTATCGTTATGATGTCTTGTCTTGTCTTGTGTTCGTTGTATCGTGTTCGTTACATTATTGTTTTGCTGCTTTTGCATAGCTCTTTTCATTGTCTGTCTTCAAAAGAGTATTTAGACAAATTTTTTTTATAATACTATTCATGTTTGGGCAATTAAAATTCATAGCCGCATTATTTATAACACGCACACACACACACACACACACACACACACACACGCACACACACACACCCACGCACACATAAATATATATATATATACATATAAGATATAACATATATAACATTTCATTAGTAGATAGGCTTTAGTTTTTTTAACAGCGCCGGTTGTTTAACTGGCTGGTAGTATAATAAATGCATGGTCATGGAGTAAAGGAATAGAAATTGTTAGAAAAAATAAGTTATCAGTGAGTTTAGAAATATTTACTTTCAAACATTTGAATCGTAGACATGTACTAACTTGTTATCAGCTATAACAGTGACAAGTTACCAACTGTTTTTATTATCATTGTTACTTTTGTTTTTATTATTATTATTTAATAATAATAATAATTATAATTGTTGTTATTATTATTGTCATCGTAAGTATTATCTGTTGTGATGTTTGTACTGTTTTGTATGAAGGCCACATCACTTAGTATGATGTATATGGCGACGTCAGTTATCTTAGTAATATATTGATTTTACTACTTAACAGAACCAGAATTTAATTTTTGAATTAGACTGCATGTTTGTATCTTCATTTCATTCTGTTTCATTTCATTCCATTTTAACCCACTTCATTCCATTCCATTTCAATCCATTTCAACCCATTTCAATCCATTTCATTCCATTCCATTTCAATCCAGGTAAGGTTTTTCATGAAGGCACATTCCTTCGTGCGTGAAAACGCGCCCAAAGTTCTCCGCCACAAATCCACAGGTTCGTTTGTCTGACCTCGAAATTTATTTTTATTTTTAATTCATCTTTCAAGTGAGAGGCAGTGACTCGTCGATCAAAAGTTTAAACTTATAAACTCGTCACATCAATCAGAAATGTCAGAGATTTTCATGTTACATCATTTCAATGCGAAAATCCTCTCTCTTTGCTCTGCTATTATGTGTGTGTGTAGTGTTGTGTATATTTAGGTGTATGTGTGTGTGTGTGTGTTTGTGTTTGCGTGTGCGATTGTAAAAATT
Source organism: Helobdella robusta (assembly GCF_000326865.2). Classification (NCBI taxonomy): domain Eukaryota; kingdom Metazoa; phylum Annelida; class Clitellata; order Rhynchobdellida; family Glossiphoniidae; genus Helobdella; species Helobdella robusta. The sequence continues at coordinate 633,466 of NW_008705095.1, read as the reverse complement.
AAAACATTCTAAATGCGAATTACAAATGCTAATCTGGGACACCATTGTAGTTGAAAATACAATAATGACTACTCTGGAACTAGCTAGTTATACTTCTTCGCTATTGTAATTGACATTTTAATGAAGAACAGCCATTTTGATGTATGTATGTATGCATGTATGTATATATGTATGTGTGTGTGTGTGTGTGTGTGTGTGTGTGTATGTATGTATGTATGTTTGTATGTATGTTTGTATGTATGTATGTATGTATGTATGTATTTATGTATGTATGTATGTATGTATGTATGTATGTATGTATGTATGTATGTATGTATGTATGCATGCATGCATGTATGTATGTATGTATGTATGTATGTATGTATATTTCGTGATATTTTCTATATCGGGATCATTACCCTCATGTAACTAAATTGAACTGATCAATTAATTAAGTGATTAATTAATTTTAGAATCCAGTGGAGCATTATGCCCTGATTTCACCAAGTATCTCTACTTTCTCTTCGCCCCGACTTTACTCTATAGAGATGAGTACCCCAGGTTTGTTGTCTGTTTAAATGGTAGGTATAATGATAATTTTTTGTTGGATCTAGATATTTTTTAAAATTTTAGTTATGTAGTTTTAAATATTTTTTAAAATTGTAGGTATGTTAAAGCCGTTTTGATAAATTGGTATGGTTGGTATAATGATAATTGTTTGTTGGATCTAGATATTTTTTAAAATTGTAGGTATGTTAAAACTGTTTTGATACTGCATGTACATGCGTTCGCTTGTTAACGATTTATTTTCCATGTTGTTTGCTTCTGTTTCAGCATTTTTTTTGGAACAACAAAGATTTTTTAGATACCGTTAAAAGTTTTGGGGGTTAAGACAGTTTTTTTATTTTTAAAAGTTCGACTTCAACGAGCCAAACATTTTTCTACAATCCACATGTGATCGCACGTTCTTTTACCGGCGAACCTAAAGCCGGTTCATGTTATGAGTTTTATTGTGTTTTATTGATGACTGTTTAGATTTAAACACGGGTCCGAACAATTTGTAAAGGCGTGGTTATACTTGCCAATCAATCCAACTCTAATACCTTACCGTTCGTCTATGAATTAGTGAATTGTTTGTTTGTTAATCAAATGAATGAAATTTTCTGTAAGGTTTGACAACTCTGGATTACAATTATTTATTAGACCGGTTTTATTTAAGAAGCAAGCCATCCACCAAAGCAATTTTTAGAACAGCCACTAATATAATAATAATAATAACATAATAATAATTATAACATATTAATAAAATAATAACAATAATATTAACGTATCCACGTAAATATTTTACAATATTCACAAACACAGGTCCCCAGGTCCCATAAGATGGGATTACGTTGTGAGCAACTTCGGCCAAGTTTTCGCCTGCCTCTTCTACATCCACTACATCTTCGAAAGATTCTGCATTCCAGTTTTCAAGAATTTTGATCACCACTTTGTGACACCTCGTCATTTTGTCGTCTCCGTGTTTAGTTGCATGCTGCCTGCCACTCTGCTTCTATTCATCGGTTGTTTGTCGTTGTTGGCTGGTGTTAGTTGTTGTTTGTTGCTAGTTTGGATGGTTGGTTGCGTTGTTTGGTCTTTGCTTTGTTGTGATTTTTATTAATCTTAATTTTTTTCACATCTACCTTTCGTATAATTGTTTGTTTAATTATAAATATTATAATAATCTTAATATTATTTCCAAGGATTCTTTGCTATCTTGCACTCTTGGCTCAACGCTTTTGCTGAAATGCTGCGGTTCGCCGATCGCCTTTTCTATAAGGTTGCATTTTGCAAATATTCCCAAATTAGTAACTTTTTCAACATTTTGGTTCATTGTTTTGCTTTTTTCAGTTAAGATTATTTTTATTCTAGAGTTTTGTTCTATTATAAAATTTTTATTCACGGAAGAGAGGAATAATGTCTGATTAGATTCAGCAAAAAAAAATGGAAAAAACTAACTAGCCTATATAAACTAACTAACCGCAATCCTAATTAATATTGATTAATCAGGATTGGTGGAACTCACCCTCCTTCTCCAACTGGTACCGGACGTGGAATGTGGTTGTGCACGACTGGCTCTACACCTACATCTACCAGGACTTCTCTCTCGTTCGCACTTTCATTCCAATTTCTTATTCTCATTTTAATTGCTACTGGCAATGTTGACCAGCAGAAATTGAATCGTCGTTCTCATAATTTAATTCAAAGAGTATTTTTCAAGGTTATACTATTCCACAAAATGATTCCAAATTCATTTACAGATCGTCAGGAAATGCAGCCGAACTTTCCACATGGCCATCGTGTTTCTGCTCTCCGCCATAGTACACGAGTACATCTTCAGTGTGGCCTTTGGGTTCTTTTACCCCGTGCTGTTCTTCATGTTTGCTGGCTTGGGGTGTTAGTAATTTTTCTGTTTCTACGAGATGTATTGTTGGATATTACCTTTACAATTCTGTGTCCAGTTAGGTTAGTTAGTTTTTTCCATTTTTTTTGCGCCAGTTGGTTTTACCTTCCTTCCGCTCAAATCTCAAATGTGTGGCAATGTCTTCCTCTGGGTGGCTCTGTTTTTTGGCAACGGAATTATTATGTGCCTCTACAGTATGGAGTGGTATGCTAGGAGGAGGTGTCCCGTCTATACGGTCAGTTGTTTTGTTGGTCTACGCTGCTTTATTATGTTGAGTTGGTGTTGTTTTTGAGTTGCTGTGGAGTTGTGTTTGAATATTTAGTTGCCTTCTACTTGCTTTCTCTTAGATGGCTCGGTCTTTTTAAGTTACCTACTTGATGTGTTTTTTTGTATATGGTAAAAGATTTAATTACAAGCCAGTTCACCGTTATGCTGAAAGTCGGGTTATGTTGTGGAATGATTTTAAGAATTGGATATTTTTGTTTTGAATCTATATAAATTTAACACCGCTGCTAACAAACACGATGAAGAATTCATATGCCGACTACTTCATTCCTCGCTCATGGACCTGCGACTTCAGTGCAATTCGACCGTACGCGGGCGACCTGCACGCTGGCTCCACGGATGAAGCTGGCCAGGCCTACGTGCCGAATAAGGAGTTATAATAGCAATCGACGATACTCATTTCTCTGTTTTGTCTTGTCTTTTTCCATAATTTCATATTTAATATCTTTTAAATTCGATAAAGGTGGTTATTCAGTGAAGCTGTATTCAAAATTTCTAATATGGTATTGATATGTGTATGCGTGTTGGACTACGTCTAGCTTGAGCATGTTGTTGTAATTATTTTTGCCATCTTATTAATGTTTTTTTAATGTTTAAATGATAATTCAGATTCAATTAAGAAGTTTTCCTCTAAGCCATAAATTTTCTCGAAATGTTTGAACCATGTATATTGTCTAAAGATATTTCCTTATACTGATATTTTATCTTTAAATATTATTTTCAATGTACAACTTTTGGACACTTAATGACAAATATTAAAAAATTATTTCTTTATTTGTTTGTTTATTCGTTTGTTTTTTTTTTATTTATATATTTATTCATAAAATATATAAATGTCCGATACGTCATTTCATCATCTAACGTCCAACATATCTCTAGGCAAGTGAAATTCATCTAATTTTTTTTTAATTATTAAATCGTGTGAAGTTGTTCAGTGAAAAAAATGTCAGTTCGTGAATGATGTAGCTATTAAAACTTTATTTTTTTTTTTGTAGTTTTGTTTGTTTGAATCATGTCGAGATTTTCTCAGTATGTGCGTGTGTGTGTTTGTGTGTGTGTGTGTTTCATTAATTAGATTTTAATTTGTTAAATCATGAGTCAACCAATTTTAATAACTCCACATGCCTTTTTCATTTTCCAGTAGAGTTTTACCTGCCGTTCGTTCAAATTATTTTTCTGATTTTTTTAAACATAAACGTTCATATGTCATTAGAGTATAGAAATTGAAATATCATTTTAAGATACGTTAAGAAAATGTTGACATTATTAACATCAATAATCATTCTCTGTGTTGTTTTTTCTCCATTTCTTCGCCTCGTTGAATAAACACACTTGCCGGCTGAACCATTTTTGTTCATGGATGTATTATACATTTGGATATTGTTTATGAGAATTTTCCGTGTTTATTCATGAAATACTGTCCGAAATTGAAGAGCTTTCTGAAATTTAACTCCTAACAAACACATTGATGGATTTATCCATATTATCCATTAAATTTATCCATTACATCATTCCTCGTTCTGGAACCTGAGACTTCAGTACAATGCGACCATACCCTGACGACCATCATGCAAGTTGGTAAGGCCTACACGTGCTAAATTCAGAATAAATTCAACGATACTCATTATCCTTTTGTTTTGCAGTTTTCAATGATATTTTTTCATATAACTAGCCGACCTGGTGTTCTTTGCAAAGCCTAAGATTGAAAAAAAAACAATAAATTAATCTACATGACATTTTATCCTCAACTGTAACCTGCTTAGTATCAAATTACTACTAATCGCTATCCAAACAGAGATATTCAGCTGTCTTAACGTATATGGATATTTTAAAAATGATTTTTTTTTCTAGGGATTCAGTAGAGCTTTAGGCACTCAAAATGTTTAATGTGTTTCATTGTGGGTCAGATAACTTCTATACCTGCCGCATGTTTAATGCGTGATCAGTTGCTGTGAATATTTTGACGTATTATTAACGTTGACAGCGTTAAAATAATGTTTCAGTCTCATTGAAAACATTAGTAGTGGCCGTCAGTTTACTTGGCATGTTTGAATTAAATAAGATTTTTCATGTATCCCTTATATTTTTTCGTTCTATATTTTTTTTTTGTAGAAAAGTTTATTTAAAAAATATATTGTAAAACTTCATCGTCTAACATCTAAGTTGATAAAAGTAAAATAACACTAACCGGCCATTCATTTATTACGTGTGTAACATCTACAAAGTAGAATTTTACTATAGCTCAATTCCTGTACAGAAATTTTATAACCTACAATCTACTTACATATATATATAGCCTTACGCTATATATAATATAATATTGATATTGCTTATAATGTTTTTTTTTCAATTTATTCGTTATGAAATGTGGTATATTTGATGTTTGAGGACAAACTTGATCGCTGTTCTATGTCCTTTAGAATAAACTTCGAAAATTATCTTGTTATCGGGTCCTATTTTTACAGATGAGAGTATAGATGCATTTCTATGTAGCAAATATTTTTTCTGAAATCATCAAGCTCGTACGGAGGTCAGACTGTCTTAACAAAGAGCGTTAAGCAGCTTCAGTTTGTCAGTGCTGGCCTAAACAGATAAATTGCAAAACTTTTTTTTATTCGTTGGTTGTGATCTCTATCTTGGTTTTGTGTTCATATATATATATGGGAAGATTTTATAAAAAGTTGAATGTATAACAACTCTGATTTTTAAAACTTGAAAAATGGATTTTTCTCTGGATGATGTCCGAGCAAGAGCGTGGGAATTTGCCGACCAATACTTGGAGCAATTTTGGGAATCGAAAAATAAAGCTAAAGCATCTACCCTCCGCCGTGCGCTAAAGAAAAGCAGCATAAAACACGACTTATCTCCAGAAGAAATCAATGAGATTTCAAATTACGTTGTATATTATTTGAAGAGCGATGTTTCAGAAGAAAGTAGCTGGTTGAAAAAGACTCGCTTGTTAACCAAATTGCAACAATATCGGTTGTTTAAAGATATACAGATCGCTAATTTTCTGAAACTTCATAAAACATTTTTCGCAAAAGACATGCCACACATTCAGAGCAACGTAACTGGGGTGCTACGTCATTGGGATACCTTTCACACATCTCTAAACGGCAACAGGTGCTATTTAGTGCCATTTTATGAAGACATTTTGACTGCGTTCGACAATTGTCCAATATGTTTGGAACCATTCCAGGATGGTTCTTTTGTGTTTGAGTTACAGTGTGGTCATGTTTTTCATCCACAGTGTATTGACGAATGGTTCAGAAACGCGAGGTCCTGCCCAGTGTGTAGGTGTCGTCTTTGCAATAAAAGGCTGGTTAACAAGAAACTTCTAATAGAGAAACAAGGTTTCAGTTATCTTTTAACAATAAACTTGTTTACTAAGCCATATTATTAATTTTATTTGGAAAAATAAACTTTAACTTCAATGTTGTAAATGGAACTTGTCTACTGTTAATTTATTCGTGATGGTTGGAATTGGAAAGACGAAATTACTTCAAAAAATTGAAAAATAACTGTATTGAATGTACTGTAATTTAAGTAACTTCATTATTTAAATGTTTAATCAGTCGAGATGCGATCGGGGTTGTTAACGGTTCTCCTAAAAAGCAAACAACGCCATCAACTGGAAAGTTGTGTGGTTACTTAAGTGGAAAAATAGCGACAAAATTACCACTACGATCGTTTCTGAAGTATTATACAAAGTCTTGTGGGAATATTTTTCAATTATTCAATTTCAATTAAAATTCTCTACTTTCCAGTGCGTTTAAAATTTAATAGATTGTCTTAAAAACTTTCTATTTCACGGCAAATGTAACGTTAATGTTTGTGATATTCGAAGTCAAAATTTTTTTGTTACGTACTGATAGATGCAGTTTTTAGCATTTAAACACGTCTTACAACCACATAATAATTTCACGTGTTAAAGTTTGAACCACGTGCGGAAAATAAAACCACGTGCTGAAGTTAAAACCACGTGCTATAGTTAAAACTACGGATGTATTGAAAAAAGTATTGCACTGCAAAGTAAAAAAATAGCAATGTAACTGCCGAAAACAAGATTCTAAAATTGTTTTTACGAATTTAACGAGCTTCATTTTCTCATAATGATTTAAAATCTTCTAAAATTTCAACTTAAATGCCTCATACAAATCAAAATAGAACTTTCGTTTACTAACCATTTTGTCTATTTGTTTATGTTGTGTGTATCTAAAACTGAAATGGTAGCAGCATCGCTCTGCCTAAATATTCAACATTACCAGACCTGGTACGTTGGAACGTCGGCACTGGCAGCCAGCAGACTAAAGACAGTAATGCGTACGTATGGATTAGGTTAACCCCACCCCCCTGTCACATACTGTCACGCTTGATAAACCCCCTTTCCTTCTCCCCCCAGCGATTAATGATTTTTTTTATTTATCAACATTAAGCACAAAATTAGAATTTAATTGTTTTGCTAAGTGACTTTTCTGGAGCTGTTTCGCAGTAACCGGGTTTGAATATGATAAAAAGATCCCCGCCTATCACATGCTTCGTGTGTGATGCGTCGTTTAGCACGTGTTCATATACGATGTTTGTTCACTCTGTTGAATCCTTTAAACTTTAGAAGAGTGTAATTGACTTTTTAACCTTTTTTTAACCTTCCAGTATTTTGTTAGCTTATTTTACTAGCTTATATTTATTGTGAAATGTTTTACAATTTCATCGAGGTAAGTTTGGAATAAACTGTTTCACACCACATTGAAAAACTTTTAATTTTTTGATTTCAAACTGGCGAACGTTTTGAAAATTTGATATTAAATGAAGATTTAAAAAAAATACAAGTTAATAAAAACAGGACAAACTTTGATTCGTATTATGGACTCTCCGTCTTCATGAAGATTGTTTTGCTATTAAGGAAGAATTGGGCCAAAGAATTTGAAAAACTTTGCGCCAAATGGTGTAAGGGTTAGTAATGCTAAAAAGCGGAACATCCTTCACAAACATCCCTCTACGGTTGAAATCAAAATCAGGTGTCTCAATCAATTTTATTATTTTTTTTATGAAAAGCTAATTATTTTGGCCATTCTCTTCCAAATTTGGTTAGTTTATTTGGCTCTCCCCTCAAAGATGTTTAACTTCGTCTCTGGATATAATGCTGGTTACTGTGAGAGAGGCCCTAGATATGAAATTAGTGTTTGTGCCTGTGTGACACTGTTTAGATATTGTAAAAAACGCTCAGAATTCTGCTTTGTCAAATTTCAATGTTGGTTACATTCAGCCAAGAAATGTGTCTACTGGCGACAATAAATCCTTGCTTGACGAAATACCTGGAGCTGATTGGTTTTCCAGATTTGTGAAGACACTTACACCTCTCTGTCAGAGAATCTGAGACGACATCTATTGCTCGGGCAATAAGCTTCAACAGATATGTGTCGGCATTTTTGATAACTTTTCAACAGTTCATGAATGTTATTTGTTTTGACCAGAGACTATCTACAACATCGATGGGACATGAATCAATTATTACGGTATATCGTCCGAGCAGAATTGTCAGAAAGGTGTGAAGCAAGTTGGTGCTATTGTTTCTTTATTATTGCCAACATAAGTATTTATATATATTCATGTTGGCAACTAGATTCATGAACAGGAGCATCCTACAAAAAAGGACACCTTGGTTATGGCTGCAACTCCTCCTACAATATAAACAGTTTTGTTGGAGTCAAAATGTTAACACTTTCATTTTCTTTATGATCATCGTTAATGACCGATATTATCGATTTACATTTCATCATCATTATTATCCTCATCATAATTATCACCATCAACGCCACCACCATAGGCGTCTACATCATTTCAGAACTATCCATTATAATCTCTACCGTTATAGCCATTAACTCGTTATCTCATTATCACCAGTGGTGAATTTGGAGAAAACAGGTTAGCCATAATTTTGTCAGTTTTTGTCATCGTAGTGGGGGCGGAGCTTCACCCTCTATTCTATTTTCCTTCATACTTCAATGTTTTTTGATCTATTTCTCTCAAATTGTTCAGGTGTGGGTTTTTATGCCACGAATTTTAGGATTCTAAAATTTTTTTGACAAATCAGTGCGCATACAACTGACCCAATTTCAAGTTCTACAACCAACGTTGATATTGTTTGTTGAATTTGTCTTAACGTAACCTGATTAACTGGCATTTGTTTTTTTTGGGTTTTTTACTTTTGCACGGTAAAATCATCACCTATAATTGGTTTATTTATTATATGTCAACAATATGAACATAGTTTGCTCAATATTTTAATGAATTGTGTTTTTTAAAGAATTCAATAAATTTTAAGGTATATAATTTTAATGTTTGTGTTTCAAGTTTGGCGGCTTTCAGACTAATTGAATTGACAATTTATTCTTCCTTTTATGCATTTAGGAAATATATGCCGTAAAATCTGCTAGAAGCCAGAAGGGAACATTTCAATCGTTTTAATGTTGGCTCGCTACTGAATTGCCTTTTGTAAATTTTTTAAACTTTGTTAGAGAGTTTGAAATAAAAAACCTATTAAAAATGTTTGAATAATGAGGAAAAAAATGATGACGATGGAAAAGGATGGAGATGATGATGATGGGAGGCTGGATGACGATGACAACGACCCCAAACAAACACCCATTGAATATAAACGTCTTGTGTTCGAGATTCAACAGAAGCCTAAATTTGAATATTCGAATTGTTGTTTTTGAAAGAAAGACAACTGTCAGTCGGGTAAAATAGTTTTATTTACTAAACAAATTCAGATCTTTGTATTTCTGTTATGAATTTCAACTTGACATTCAAAAATCACAAATTCAAATAAAAAGTTTTTTCAAAGTAACCAGATGACTTGACAAGAAGATGGAACATGTGGTTTGATTCAAAAGCAAAGAGACTCACGCAATTACAGACTACATATCACAACTTGCTAATTCACTTCCTTACCAGATAGCACGTCAATTTAACGTTGGATAATTAACAACGAAAAACTTGTAAAATTTCTTTCTATTAAGATTTGTTTTCTTAAGATTTTGTTTGATTTCAGTATTTGCGGCTGTGTAGAAAATGCAGGCGTAATGAAAATTATTTGATTTATTGATGGGAATCATGTTGATGGATTGGAACCGCAGGTTTCACATATATTTATTGCCATTTTTCTTTCTCTGTTCAACTCTCACATTCAATCATTCGGTCGGTTCTCTAATTCGTTCGTTCGTTTACTCACTCGCTCGCTCACTCACTCACTCACTCACTCACTCACTCACTCACTCACTCACTCACTCACTCACTCACTCACTCACTCACTCACTCACTCACTCACAAATCTACAGACAATCGCAGAGACCTACGTATATAAACAATGAATAAGTAAGCGTTATAGAATGCACTCTTTATAGATGATTCAATGAATATATTTTTTACATTTTCAGTTGAAAAAAAATCGTAAGAGAATAAAACAGAATGGATGGAGGGACGAAAAAGTAATCTAGTGGACGAATAAAATATGGTTCAAATTTACAAACAAACAAATAAATAAATAATGAAAATGTCATGATAAATTAATTAACGAACTGACGCACAAACGAACAAACAAATAAACGAACGAACAAACGAACGAACGAACGAAAGAACAAACAAAAAATGGATGAAAGAAAACGAAAGAACGAATGAAAGAAAGATAGAAAAAATGAATGAATATTTATTTATTTTTTAATGCCCACGGGGTGATCACGTGATAGAATTGTCAACCGATCCAGAAGTGTAACAAATTTAGAAAGAAAGAAAGAGGGAAAGAGAGAGAGAAGGAAAAAACCATAGAAATGAGAAAAATTGATGTGTAATGACAGCTACGATGATAATGATGATGATGACGATGACAACAATGATGATAACGATGATGATAATAATGTTTGCTGGTGATAAAATTAACAGTGATGATGATGATGGTGAAAACGATGATGGGATCGCGGGACATAGATGGCAAAATTCTGGACTGTACCTCATTTCATGGGAAGCTTACTTCGCCCATTTCGTTATCTCTTGTAAATCATTTAACTAGCCCCGCCTATAAAATATGTTCTCTTTTCAACATATAAATAAATAAATAAATATATATATATATATATATATATATATATATATATATATATATATTTAAATAATTAATTAATTAAATTGATTAAATTAATATATTAGAGCCCCAAGCAGAGAAGATTTTTCCAAATCGCTCAATCTCATGTTTACAATTAGAAGATAGCAATACTAGAAAACAATTTATCAACAATATAACTGTAATCAGAAGAATTTCTAGGAAAAAAATTTAATAGATTTCCAATTTAATAATAATTGAAATAAATCGATAAACCTGGAAAAGATTATTGGTGTTTAGGTGAGTGACTAGATGCTTAAAGACTATGCGTGCAGCAACTTGAGACGAAGACACCAGGCTCGACACAGGCAGATAACTTAAAAGTTCATTTTTGTTTAAAGTACTTTTTTTTAGAGTAAGGCTTGCCACAGCGTTTTTGAAAGCTAATTGAAAAGGGCTGGAAGGAAGACACAGGTTGATGTAAAAAGGTTAAAAATGGCAGAAAAAGGTCAATATACTTCTTAATAGTCTGTGTAGGTAAACAGTCGAGGGAGCATGTTTTAGTAGGTGCGTCAAGTTTAACTTCTCTAATAAGATCACTAGAACAAGTTGAAAAGCTAGAAAATCATAAAATTTCACGTAAATTGCAAGCAGTAAGAAACGGTGCAGTTATAAAGATGATTGATTGAAGGTATTGCGAAATGGGTTGATTCAAGGATTGATGATGACATTTATGATAAAAAAAAGGTGATGGCGATATTAACGACGATAATCTTAATACAACTGATATGATGGAAAGTCTGATAGAAATTATATTTTAACAAAATAGAAAAATGCAGATAATGTTTAAAAATTAATTATGTCATGTTAACTTTTTTCACTTGAAATTATACGAAAATGTCTTGAACTGTTTGAAATATTTATCGGATAGTTCATATTTATCTTTTACTAGATTTTTTGTCTGCCGAGATTTTAAAACGCTTAAATGAGTTTTAAAAAAAATCTTTCTAGATTCTGAACTATATCGTCTCTTGAAAAATTCAAGATTATAAAGATGAAAGATTATTCTTTTTACTTGTTTTTAGTTTTGGCGTGTTGACAGCATTAACACTTTTATCACTACAATTAGTATCATAAGCTAGATCACTTCTATCAAAAGTTTTTAACAATAATTCAAAAAATTCAAAATTGTTTAATTCAGAAATTGCTTAAAATAATAACAGATGTTGGTTTTCTGTTTTTTTTTTTCAAATTAGTCCTCCTCTCTTAAAATCTTTTCCCTCGCATAGCATTGCGCTATTTATTTTCATCCAAATGTTGAACATTTCTAAAAAAAATTAACCAAGCCTAGCCACAAATACCTTTACTCAATTTCACTTACACACAAAACTATTTCTATTTTTTTATTCACTATCCAAATTTGTATGTATACAAAATGGAATACAAACAATTACGACATACAAAGTGCATACAAATCTTCTTTTTTCTCAAATTTTTGGTTAAAATTTGCTCATACAAAATGGAAAAACCCAAAACTAGCACAAGCAGAGCATAGTTTCTAAGAGCATGTACATGTACACGTTCACAATCCACATGAAAGAATGAACTATTGAACCAGAAACCATCACACAATACTAATAAATCATCGCTGACGATGTTGTTGAATTTTTCCAACTCTCGACAAAAAATAAAATTTGATTCCCATCACGTAGTTGTCTAAATGGTTCTTTCAATTAAATTCGCATCGCTTGCAACTTCGTTGTCAGCAACATTATTACACAGGTCGGGATATGTTCGTTCAAATTCGCTGTATTAATTTTCGTAATAGAGATATAATGTGCAAATAGTATGGATAAAGAAACAGATTGCATACTATATAGCATTAATTTCTAAAGTTTCAAGATGTTTTTTTAACCAATTTTATTCACTAGTTGAAACTCCGGCTAATTTCGAATTTTTAAGATTTTTTTGCAATAAAAATGAGGATTAAAAGGTGTATAAAATTAAAATATGTTGTATTTTTTTTCCAAAAAATAAAAAATTTTAATAAAATTCCCCAAGCATTTTTTGTGGAAGTAAACAAGTTAATTGTGATAAATGATATTTAGAAATCACCTATCACGCCACTCAAAATATTATTCCATAATTTATAACACGCAGTAAAAAAAACGTAAAATAAAAAAACAAAATTATATATAACAATATATAAATATATATTTTTTACTTATTGGTTTTTACGGGAAATATAAAATAATTAATTTATTGCTATTTTAAATTCTGCTATTATAATACTGTTGTGTGATCTAGCAAGTACCCTGTCCAACTCTTTTAAAACCGCGCGCCCAACTTCCCACTAAAAGTTAAAGGTCAATTACTAATCTCTGTGTGTATGTGTGTGTGTATCTGTGTGTGTATCTGTGTGTGTGTAGCCAAGTCACCTGAATAAACACAGGTAAAACAATATCATCAACAATCACAGTACCACCACAACATCAAAATTTAAAAAAATTGCACCAGAGACAAGAGACAATAGACAAGAGGCAAGAGTCAATAGACAAGAGGCAAGAGACAATATACAAGAGACTAAACATCCAGAACATAAAGAAGCCGATAAAGAAAAATAAGAGAAATTTCAAGATTGAAAATCAATTAGAATTTTTCAAAACATTCTCATCACGTGACATGCATAAAAACTTTTTATGCGCGGATTTCCAGTACCTCTGCGGGCTGGCATTCTCAAATGATGATTGTGTGGGCTTGCTTGTATTCAAATTTGTGTCTCTGTCTGTTCGTTTGTATGTATGTATGTATGTGTGTGTTTTTTTTATTTGCGTATCTATGAATATCTGCTATGTTTGTGTGTAAGTATATGTGTGTTTGTGTATGTGTAATTCTGTATGTTTGTATGTGCATATTATTTTTATGTGTGTTTGCTTAGGTTTGTATGGTTATGTATGTATGTACCTATCTTTGTATGTCTGTCTGTATGTATGTATATGTGTACATTTTTATGTATGTGTTTAAACGAATATATGCATATTAACATTGCGTGTTCTCTATTCTATGCAACTTTATGTATCAAACGAAGAAAAAAAATATAAATTTAAACAATTGATAATTTTCTACACTTTTCAAGGTTTGCATATACATGCCCAACTTTTATAACATGTTTGTAGCATAACTCATTCACATATATGTATGTATACATAAATCAGAGATGCCTTACTTAAGAAGTATTATACCTTCAGCAAGGTGTTTGTTTCACGTTATGAATTTTTTATTCAACGTTATGGTCTGTGTTTATTGACTTGGATAAGGTTGACAGCTCATTAGCGAACAATTATTTTCTTCCGTAGAACTATTTCTACGGTAATGAATAGTTAGAAATAAAAACAAAAGTTAATCGGTAGAACATTGCATTATTTCCATTTTTTTTAACAATCCCGATCGTATTTTCCAGGCAAAATTGGAACACAAACGACATTTAGCTAATGAGAATTTTGCTCTTGGTATTTGGTGGGAGTTTATTATCTAGGTGACACAAAACTATATCTGAATATTTCTAAAGACACACTCAGATATTTATTTACGTTGACAGTGTATTTTCTTCTTCTGGTTAGATTTGTCTGTAGTGATGTCACTGCAAGTCTATTTGATGATTTCAGTTATCATAGTGTGTGTGTGTGTGACACCATATATTTCGATTGAATTCAGCCAAACATACACTTGGAAAAAAATCTTTTTATTATTTTTCGAAAGTTTTTACAATAAACACACAGTATATGGGGATTGCACCAGAATCAACGCATGGCACACATTGCATGTGATAGTTCTGGAATCATTTGGCATTCGAACCAAGTTCCTGCGACTTCATTGCCAGGCATCTTAACCATTCTAAACATTCTAAACACACATTAAAATATTTATTCACGTTGGCAGTGTATTTTCCTCTAAATAAGTCTGTCTGAAGCTGGCTGAACCGAAATGTGAGCTGAACACACACACACACACACACACACACACACACACACACACACACATCTGCCGTTTTTATTAATTAATGTTTAATGAAGTCCTATTCTTCGTCCATTGCCATCTGATTGGTCAGCAATTAATCACTGAAATACAATTAGCAAGACCGTATGTGAATCTGAAAATGTAACGCGAGTGAAGTCGCCAAACTGTCCTTGAGCTGTTTGCTTCTTCTTCGAATTTTTCCATTCTGATTTTTGTGGCCCACATTCCTACTATTGCTATCTCTTTAGCTTTACACATTATTTAGTAGTTTGCGTATAAATAATTTGATATATGCGTGTTTTATTTATGAATATTTATCATAAATTTTTGTAAAATTTATAATATTTATCAAAAAATAAAAGCATCGATTTAACTGTGTGTTATATTATTATTATTACGTTAAACAAAGGCGAAGACGAAACGTCCCTGTGCCTTCTCAAAACTAAAACAATTTTAAAACAATAAATTAAATAAACCTATGAGTCTATACTGAATAAATAATTAATGTTTTTATGAGTCAAATAATGTATTAAACCTTGTAAAAAAATATAAAAAAAACAAATATAAATAAATTAATCACATATCCTAATCAATAAATTGACGATAATATCGGCCGATACTGATAAAAAATTCGAATCCCAATCTCACAAATAGCCAATGCCATATGAAAACCATAACGCCAAATTTTCGTGGCTTGAGGGCGAACTATTTTTAAATTAATTTAAAAAGAAAATTCTTAAGAAGATAGAATAAATGCTGAACGAAGAAATTAGAAAAGTTTTTATACTCATTTAACTTAGAGAATATATCTGTCTCCTCTTCTAGCTAATTAAATACCAGGTGTTCATTGGGGTGTGAGTAAAGAATTTTTAAAGTACATTTCCGAGATTTACAGTCAATACGTTCATTTGTTTCTCAAATTTAATTTAATTTAAAGTAGAAAATGTGAATTTTTTCGTCATCACCAAAGAACCAACAACACATTTTCAACAACAACCAACTGACTGCATAGACAAACAACAACCAACTGACTACAAAGACAAACAACAACCAACTGACTACAACAACCAGCCAGTAGCAACTAAAACTTGCCATTTAGGTTGCTAGCAACTACAGACAACAACAAACTGCCTAGGTACAACTCACCTGCAACAATGGCCCACGATGTCCAGTTGACAACAACAACAACAAAACTACCACGGCAAACGCTAAAACTACATCAAAAAAATGTCCAAAATCATTGAAAAATTTATTTTTTTTATTCTGAAATAAAAAACAAAGCAGTATTTATAGACTGCAAGCATCCAATGCAACAAACCAAAGTTTTATAAACTTTCACATCAGCTGACAAATTTTCGAAAAACACAAAATTTCAAAAAAATGTTAACCTTCTCAGAAAAAAACAAAAACACGAATAAACTCGACCGCCATCAGAGCTATCATGATTTAAGAGGCGGTAACACGAACACACTTCTGAATTTCAAAAAATTTCCACAAGACTTTCTGAAAAAAAAAAAACTTTACAAACAGAACGCTAACTTAAACGACCAAACAATATAACAAAATGACACAGTTTACAAAATAACTAGAAAAAAAATGAAAAAATTATCATAAAAACTTTCTTAAAAACAATCAAAATCGCCGTTAGCAAAAGAACAGCTCCGTGTTTCTACAGCATTTTCAAAATCATCTACAGAAACTGAGAAAACAAAACCAAAGAACGTGATCTAAACCGCACGAGATGGTAGAGTAGGCAAGATGAGAACAACTTAATCTCAATTGCACGACTTCCTTATAACTCCATGGGTGTAAATCTCGCTAATCACATGTTGTTCTTGTATGTATGTATGTGTGTGTATGTGAGAGAGAGAGAAAGAGGAAATAGAGAGAGAAAGAGAGAGAGGCGAGAGAGAGAGTATGTACATCTCTGTATTAGTGTAAATGTATTTGTGTGTAAATGCGTGTGCGTGATGTGTGTATCTACATATATCTGTATGTATGTGTCATTTGCTGCATGTGCGTTGTGGTGTGTGTGTGTTTGTTCATCTGATCACATGTGTTTTTGTATAATTTTATTAATTTTTTTCCATACATAAATACATACATACATACATACATACATACATACATACATACATACATACATACATACATACATACATACATACATACATACATACATACATACTTACGTACGTACATACATACATACATACATACATACATACATACATACATACATAAATTCATACATACATACATACATCTGCACGCTTTTACACATACATACACACACACACACTCTCTTCTGTATGTATGAAGTGTTCCAATGTTTCAATGTTTGCTTGTACCTGCGCGCTTAATTTGACTGTAAATTTGAGTTTATCGCACAGAGAGATACTTGATCCTGGCTGATGGAATTATGTTTGAAGTGTGCTGATGAACAAAAACATAAATCATCGTTTAGGGGAATTGTTCTTACTATTTAATTCTGATTGATTGAGATTCTGACTATTAAAAAGACTAATTAACTAATTAAATTTAATGACAACTTACTAGTTCATTAATTTCTAATCTATTCGATATTTAAAAATGTTTATTTTAAATGGATACAATAAATCAGGGGTGGGCAACTTACTTATATATGTATGACAAATATATATGTATGCATATATATCTAGTCAATATATATATACATATAAATTGACTAAATATATTGTTATAATAAATATTCAAGTTCCATCCTTTTAATTATTAAACTTTTAACATTATAAAACTTTTTTAAAAATTTTTGTGACGTGTAATATAGCGCGCGAAAAAAAATTTACTTTCAAAAAATTTAACAACTCCAGCCTCCAGATCCTTCCATTTCGCAGTTTTTGTTGCTTTCGCATCTGTCACTTTCCTCTCTCTCTCTCTGTCTCTCTTTTCTTTCTTTTCTTTTTATCTTTTTATTTACTTTACTTTTTTCGTTTTAAACTTCTTTTTATTTCTTCATCTCTTTCTCTCTCTCTCTCTCTCTCTCTCTCTCTCTCTCTCTTTCTTTTCTTTTCATTTACTTTACTTTTTTTGTTTTATACTTTTTATTTCTTTATCTCTCTCTCTCTCTCTCTCTCTCTCTCTCTCTTTCTCTCTCTCTCTTTCTTCTATTGTACTTTTGTCACATGCACTTATCAGAATAATCAAATGAAAATGAAAGAGAACTAATTGATATAGGTAAGCAAACAAAAAAATCTTTATATGGTTCCTATGTTCTGTAATAAGCCACTTAAATGCCTTGCAGAGTTAAGGCTCAAATGGCTTGATATCAAATTATTTTAGAAATAATTTTAGGAATTATTTCTAAATAATTGTAAATTGATTATGTATGATAAATTTTGAAAATTAATACTTGCATGGGTGAAAAGTTCGTTGAAATGTTTTCAGAAATAAAATTTGAGACAGTTTCCCATGTAAAAATAACTTTTCTTTTAACGTCTTTAAATTGACACAAAAATGAGAAAAAACTTCCAATTTTAAAGCTCTTCCTTCTCCCATCAGCAGTTAACAATAAACCAAACCATGAATCATTAATAATACAGTGTAACCAGAAGAGCCAAAATATATTACTTACATACATAAACACACACATACACACACACACATACATAAACATACACGTACGCATACACACATAAACACACACACACACACACACACACACACATACATACATACATACATACATACATACATACATACATACACATATAAACATTCACATACATACTTAAACATACACGTACACACATACATACATACATACATACACACATATAAACATTCACATACATACTCAAAGATACACGTACATATATATATACAAAAACATAGACGTACATTAGAGGGTTTCAAGATATGCTTCTCAACAAAGGAATATATAACCAAATGGGTGGATTTGAAAGATAGAATAGCTATGGGCTGTGCAATATCACCGACGCTTTTTGTACATGCTATGGAAATTCTGCTTGAAGCAGCTAGTAGTGCAAAATTCTCACTTGTCAAAAGAGTTTACATGTTCTCGCTGAACGCCTTCATAGATGACACCACGGTGCTGACAAATTCTGCGATTACCAACCACTAGACGTTAAAAAATCTAGATGGGTTGCTGTGTTGGAGCAAAATGAAGCTCAAACCGAAGAAAATAATGAAGTTTGTCACTGACTAGAGGAAAACAATTTTTGATAAACTAATCCAGTAAATAGTTTGGGCAAATGGTATCATGCCAGTCTGAGAGACGTTGATGAAATAGGAAAATTAGCAAATACATGCTCAAAATACTTAGAAACTGTCAGCAAAGGGGAACTTCAAGGCAAATTCAAGGTATGGCTGATTCATTTTGTGATGGTACCAAAGTTTCTATGGCTTCTAACAGTTTATGGAGTCAACTTACCCATAGTAGAGAGCCTTGAAGAAAAACCAACCGGTACAAACGTAAAAAATGAACTTTGTAACTGAAGAAGTATTTTTGATAACGGCAGAAATTGGAAGGTAACAGCAAATTTGGAGGCCATGAGAAACCACCCATTGTTCATAAAGGTTACAGGGGCGAGACCCGACGTGGTGGTACAATCGGTATCAGCAGACACTGTTATTTTAGTCAAACTGACACAGGCTAACACAGCAGCAAGTTACGCTATAAAAACGGCCAAGTATGAAGAGCTCGTTAGTGACATAGGACAACGTGGGTTGAGATATTTGTTGTACGCAATTCAGTTTACAGCTTTTTGGAGGATTTTGGTTTGGCAGGTAAAAGACGATCGAGTTGTATGAAGAACATAGGAGGACATACAGCCAAACAAGCGTCTTACTGGATAGGGTTATGTAGGAAAAAAAAGGAATGCGAGTTTAAATAGTTAGGCTTGTGTTAACGTAAGGATTTCGATTATTCAACACTCCCAGATTCGGCTTAGCGTGTTACTTGGCTCGTCGATATAACTCACATCGTGATATATTTATATGTGAACTGTCTGGCACGCCTACACAGTTTTTCAGTATAAACAGAAGTGATTTTAAGACGAGATAAATTGTTTCTTCAGCAAGAGACATTCAACTGATCTCTGGATGTGGCCCTGTTTCTCGAGAGTGATAGGAAGTTAAAGGGCCGAAACACTCTTTGACGGGAACTCTTCTTCTGAAGAACCTCGCTGAACGCTTGTTATGTTCAAGTTTCTATATACACATCCATAAACATACACGTACATACAAAAATAAACATGCACATACATACATACTTATACAATACATAAACATACACATACAAATTTAAATAGTTTACGAGTTTTGTTAACATACTACTTGAATGGAATAATAGATGAAATCAAACAATTTTAATCTTAAGCGCTTTTACCTCTGCATTTTATTTTTCATAATTATAATCTTTTTTTGATCGGCTAGCTCTTAAAATCTAACTGTCAAAATGTTTCACATAATTAGTTGGAACATTATCACGAAAATTGATATTGCACCATAAAAAGCGATGACATTAGGTGCTATTTTGCATGATGACCGAAATGAATTTTCAAGAAAAACATCTAATCTAAATTACGAGGTGAAGATTGGAGTAGTAAACCAAAATGTGAAAAATTTTCGTTTGTTAGAAACATGAAGCTTTTTCTTTTGACGGGTTATTTAGTAATGAATAACACTAAACGGCCGAAGGCAGATGTGTTAAGTTGTTGAGAGATGTGGTTTGTTGTTGTTGTCTAGGTTCGTTCTTTCATTTGCTGTTAAGTTGTTGTGTTGTTGTTCGTTTCATGTTTGTTGTAGAGTTAGTCGGCTGCTGTTTCATTGTGATGTTGTTGAGTTTGTTTTGCGTCTTTGAATTGTTGAGTGTTTTAGTTGCTGATATTGTTGTTCTTTATTGTCTTAATTTTGTTTTCTTTGTCGTTGTTTCACCGTTATCATGTTTTGATTGATTGCAGCTGAATTGTCAGTCGGAAATATTTCAATTCACATGTATTATTGCTTGCAACTAACTATCCATAGTTTGTAATGCGCTTTTTGTTGTTGTTCACTGTTGTGTACCCTTGAACTCGAGGTCCCTTTTTGTGGTAAGCCCTGTTCGGTGTCTCCCTCCACCCCGTTTTAGATCAGACTATGCAGCAGACGAATACACACACTCATACATTTGAAATTTTTTCTTCTTCAGTACAGGCATAAACCGGTATATTGGTTTCACGCCAGGCCCTCACAACTGATAACGAACATTTACGACTAGTTAATGACCATTAGATCATAAGATAAAGCGAGTCAGTTCCTTCATGACTGGCACGTCATATTTGCCATTTAAACTGTTGCCTCGTGTTACATACTTGAATACTGTTCTTTGTACTGTACTTGAGTTTTGTATGTTTTTGTATGTTTTTTTTTGTGTGTAGATGTTTATATATTTGTTTGTATGTATCTATATGTGTGTGTATGTGTGTTTGAAGGTCTAAATGGGTGTTTGGGATTCAATTTGCAAGTAGAGTAGGTTGTATCTATGTTCTGAATTACTTTTTGTTTGCTTAATTTTATTTTCAAAAGATATGGTTTTGTTTACGATAGAGTTTTCAATCACAGGCCTTTTTGTAGTAGGTAGGTGTGTTGTTTTTATTTGAGTATAGTCGTATTTGATTGAGTAATGTTTATGTTATGTAGCTGCATCATCATGCGTTTGCCTTTCATTTTACATATTTGTTCCTTCACGATCATAACATGAAGAAATGAAAATGATAAATTTATTCTTCCTGTGGAATGGGGGAAAAATAAAGTTGGAAATGAAGCGAGTTCGTAAACTGATGCGGTGAACCATAAATACTAATTTTATGGTTCTTCATGGTTTGAAATGCATCACAAAGAAAAATAAAAAATTGTTTTGGAGGAAAATTTGAAAAAAAACATTGAATAAATTTAAAAAACAATTGCATACAAAAATTGCTGATAACTGATTGATCATGTTAACATACCTGTTGGAACGCTGAACTGTAAACTAGGAGGTTTTCAAATCTTGCAACCTCAGACAAACACTAAAAATAGGTCCACCGTGAAGCTATCTAAATTAAAAACTGCTAAGTGTAGCAGGTCTATTCAATGAAAAGAAACACAAACAAAATATTTTTTTATATAGGAGAGGGACACACCTGTTCCACGCAGTTTCAAACTACCGTAATATATTTTCTAAATGAAAAACTCGCCAGCATCTGCAACGATCTAATCTCTCTTACGGCATTCTTTCAATATTTATGCTCTGCATTAACTTTGGCCTTCTAGGGTTGCGATGGTTTGCATACAGATTTGAATACATCTACATGCATTCGTTCATTGTAAGAAAAATAGAATCAATCGAAATTTTTTTTTTATCAAACTTTTCGGTTTTCTTTTTCTTTTGAAATATTGCAAGGAGGGTGTATTGATTCGAGCGAATTCTTATTTAAACGATTTAAAAAATGTGTCCATTTTGTGAAGAATGGTATCCAAAATTATCTAAAGAACTACTACTACTACTACTTACTACTACAACTACTACCACCACTACTACTACTACTACTACTACTACTACTACTACTACTACTACTGCTACTACTACTACTACTACTACTACTACTACTACTACTACTACTATTACTACTACTACTACTACTACTGCTGCTGCTGCTACTGCTGCTGCTATTACTACTACTACTACTTCTGAACATTTCCAAAAAAATATTGTTGGTATTAATTGAAAAAAAAAATTAAAAATGTGATTCATTGTGAAGACGAACAGGAGTTTTTACAAGTGAATAGTGCATGTTATTGCTCATTATAAATCTTCATTCAAGGGCTTCGGTTTTTAATTGAAAAAGCTCTCTTTAACGCTCCGGTATGAATGTCAAGTCATTGTGAGCGCGTGTGTGTGCGCGCGTCTTTGTATGTGTGTGCGTGTGTATGTCTGTATATGTGTGTGTGCGTGTGTGTTTGTGCGTTTCAAATAGTATGTTAATCAGTGTATGTATAATGGTGGAGTTGATGTAAATTTAATTTTGTTGTTTGTAGAAGTAGTTTGGCAATGCCTTGGCGAGTTTTTGAGTTGAATATATTGCTAGTGGTTTGTTTTATATCATCATTGAAATAAACTTTTTTTTGGCTGTTCAAATCGTAGTTCAAAATGTTACTCATGCTACTCGTATTTAGTTTACGTTATTTTTGGGAAACCTTTTATATCAAGTTTCTTGCTTGAGATTAGCAGCACACCAAGGCACTTCCATATTTAACACTAATTTCGGAATTTTATAACCTGACAACAACAAATAACATTAGACAATGCAGAAATTTAAATAAATATATGGAAGAAAAGATAAAATGGAGGCATACAGACAGCCAGCTTGAATGTACTAAAGCATCAAAAACCTCAGAGATTGCATTAATTGGTTTCAACATTATTTAACATTTCGATACTTTTTGTAAGTAAACTCTATCGCAAAAAATTGCAGTCAGTTGAAAATTATGACAAGAATTTGCAAAGAAAAAGATTATGGAATCTGCAATCAACATGTTAGGCCAGACCTATAATTCAAAATTCTCAATAATGTTAAGGCATCTGACTGGTACTGTCGATGCTACGACTACGGGGTTCGAATGCGAAGGAATCCCAGCCTAATACATACAACATGCGATAAATTGATTCACTGTGTTTGTCGTTAAATCTTCAGAAATATACTGAGATGTATAAAAATTATTTGAAACTTTATGTTCAAGATGGCGCTTGAGTAAAATTGATGTAAATGTTTTTTATAACTTAGTAATCCTATTGTCATATTGATATTTTTGTTGTAATATATATTACAGGGCTTATAATGATTAAAATATTTTTAGGTGGAGTATAGTTTTATATTAATTTTGTTTGAATATATTTCTGATTATCCAGATACGATATTGCGAAGCACCCCAATGTTCGTGAAACTTGCACTAAATAAAAGTCCAATGCATTGACAGCTTCGATGAAACTTGTTTAGCTTTCCTACAGTTTGAATAGTGGTGATTTTAATTCAATTAAAATTCATCTCTGAATGTCGAATCGATGTGTACGTCTGTGTGTGAGTCTGTGTGTCTGTGTGTTTGTGTATGAATGTGTAATGGTAGTGTTTTCATAGTTGAAAATAATGTTTATATAAAGGTAGCATACTAAGAAGGATGGCCCACGCCGGCAAGCCCTTTTTGGTGCCCCTCTACCTACTGACAAAGTTTTGAATCTTATATTTAAACAACTTGATAACAACAGATAACAACAAGCGACTGATTATTTTGATATTTTATTGTGAAACACCACAAGGTCGTGAAATATGTACCAAATAAGTCCAATGCATCTTTTCTTAACCGGCATAATTTCATATGTTTTCCTAGACAGGATGAAATTTTGTTGCCATTTAGTGGCGAGTTAAACTTAATAAATACACATTCACAAATGTCATTTGTTGAAAAAAGGCTACTAGATTTGATGCATTTGATTTCACAACGCGTTAATCGATCAAAGATTAAATTTAACAATTTTATTCAATTTTAACAATTCTGGCAAGTTTTTTAGAGGTATCAGCTAAAAAAATTATTTTTTAATATTATCATCACCTTATAATGTGAATTACGTTTAAGCCAAAACATCATTTAAATTTCATTTGCTAAGCTAGACTGGATCTCTTTGTTTGCAATCGAACCAGGCACTTTTACCTTTACTCTATCAATCCAAAAATTTGATATTGGTGGAAAATTTAAAAAAATGGGACATGTACGATTGCATGTTTGTTAGCAACGTTACCATGAAATATCTGATGTTACCCCACCAAGACGATAAAATTATTTATAATTTTTAACAATTACGTATTTTTCGGCCCCTCTCACTTCCATTTTTTCATATTACATTTCTCATTTTTTTCCACGAACATTGTTTTACCATTAAGAAACTTTTTGTCCTTCTCTCTCTCTCTCTCTCTCTCTCTCTTTCTTTCTTTCTCTTTTCTCTTTCTCTTTCTTAGATTCTTTATCTATTTCTTAAATTTTTGTTTCTGGTTCTTTTCTCTTTTTTGTGAAAATATTCACAAACTTAGAAATAATTTTTCTTCCATTTTTTCCATACTTTATTCACTCAAAAATCCCTCCATTGTGAGCATAATGGTAATAAAAAAATTAATTTAAATTAGAAATCATTCAGCGCACGTGAGGAGCGCCAATTTTATGAGAGCACCAAGCCGGACAAAAGCGTTCCAGTCTCGAAACAACAATATTCCGAAACCGATTTCGTCTCGTTTCGTTTTGGAACAACAACAACAGTTTGATGTAAGGTACAAAAACGAGGTACAGCAACAAAATGAATATGATCATACAATCATTCGAATGTAGAAATGCTTCAAAAAAATTTTTTTCAGTTAAGCTGAACTACACTTGTTAATAAATCAATTGATGACATTGTCATCTCATATGCTTGTATTTTATGTCATCAACTTTCAAAGGCTTTTATCGCAATAAACGTTCAAAAGTTCTATCATGTTGGCTAAGAAATATCTAGTTTTGTAGTTTATTAAGGATAGGGTGTATTTATATTTCTGTGGAAACATAACCCAAATTTGGTATGCTAATTTGTTTTTATATGATCCTCGTGTAATTGATTTTATCTGACAGCGAGGTTAGACAGAAATAAAAATAATTTTTTCACATTACGTGAACTTTCAACGATTCGTTTTTTCTTCTGAAGAATATGTTGATTTTTTCAACATCGGTGGTTATAAACATGTGAAATAAAATTAATTGATCATGCTACTTAAAAAATTCACTTCAACTTTCTTTAAAAAAGTACTGTGACTATATTATTTATACAAAAAACGTTCATTCCAAAAAACAAATATGGTTTAAAGTGTTATTTAACATTTTGTGAAATCATTCAGTGGCGGATATAAGGGGAAAGCTGCCGGACTCTCTCGCCGTAATTGTTTCTACTGTTATTTCATTGTTATTGTTGTTATTAAAAGTCAGTAAGACTCAGATTTTAGACAGGAAAATTTATTATTTTTGTTTTAAGACACGAACAGTAATCCTTACGAACTACGTGCTACAGTTCAATTATTTCTGAGAATGTGGAGCTGATATGTTGGATCAAGCTGACAGTTTTTTTCACTACATTCATTTAATATTCAATCATCTAAGTTGGAAAATGTACAAATTGGAATGGAAATTTCTATGTTTTTGATGTATAGTACCTTGAACTGATCGAATAGTTATTGTAACACTGTTGTAGATGTTTTGACAGGTGGCAAGGAGGAGCTGAAAAACTGCAAGAGGCGACTGACGAATGTGATGACGCCACATGGTCATGTGATCAAATTCATAATAAACTGGTTGTCGATGAATGATGAACCACAAGATAGATATGCCACAAAGTTTGAAGATTCGTTGGATGATTGATTGGTCGGGCTGGTTAGTTGGTGCCCCCGTCAATGTTCTGTAGATCTGCCACTGAAATCATTCAGTGTGATTATCAGTTGAACAGACGAATATTGACCAAACCACTTTTGACAAAATGATCGTACACCGTGAAACCTTCTTTAAAAGCTATTAATGGAACCAAAACTTATTTCAATGAGTTTAAGTAAAAAGCTGACAAAATGTTTTTATAATGTTATTACGGTTTGATATGTTTAAATAATAACCATATATGAATATTTTAAAACCTGAAAATTTAAAAAAAGTTATATTTTTCTATAATAATTAATACTTAAAAACGTTTTTATTCCAAAAACTATTTCTGTGAAAGCGTAAAAAAACTTTGAAGCAATTTATCTCCAACTCTCGAAACGTCAAAACAGTCAGAACATTTTGTGGCGATCACGATCAATGAGCAGAAGATGTCAATATGCGATATCTCACTGAATAGTGAATTACTATCCAATCTCATTTAAACGATTGTATTGTCTTTTTATCTGTCTTTCTCTCTGTCCTTCTCTCTTTCTTTCTCTCTCTCTCTCTTCTCTCTCCCCCCTCTCTCTCTCTCTCTCTCTCTCTGTCTTTCTTGGCATGTAAGTATGCATGTGTGTTTGGTTGTGTGTGTGTGTGTGTTTGTTTTTTTTTTGTGTGTGTTTGTTTGTGTGTGTGTTTGTGTGTGCGTGAATGTAAGAGTTGGTGTCTGCGAAAAGTAATTTCAAAGTGCATTTTTATGGATTTGAAATTTTTCCGCTGCTGAATAATTTATAAGCTAGTTACATCTAATCTATTTCACAGAATCAACTATGAATCTAAAATCCACTATCCTTATTTTAAAATAATTTTTTTAATAAATTTATTGAAATTGAAAAAAGTGTTAATAGAAATTTAGAAATATACTTTTGAATTATTTAATTTTTTTTTATTAAATTACAATTAATTGTCGATTAATTTTTTAATCAGCTGAAATAGAACGGTTAAATGAGTAAACTCAAACCTTTTAGTGAATTATGAGTGTAGGACTCATGCTGAAATATCATCAGCGGTTGATCTAAAACCATGTTGCTTGTATGACATTCTGCAATAAGAGGAGGAAATTGTTGAACGAGTAATATAATTTATTTCAAATTAAAATTTTTAATGAGTTTTCATTGAAATACAAATGTTGAAAATGGCTGGCATTGTCAGACATCAAAAGTCATTTTAAACTTAGCTGAAAAAGTTAGACCATGCAGAAGTTATATCAAAAATAAATTTAACAGGATGAGAGTACTAAATGGTAGTTATACAACGAGCCCAGCAAAAATTTGTTGTGGTTGTTGTTTGGATTTTTAGAGAATGTTGACAAAATCGATTTGTTTCTATAAAGTTTTTAATCGTATTTCATTCTCTTCGATAAAAATTTGCAGATTTACATGTAGAGAAGAGGGAGTCAACAGTTTTTTCTGCAACTCTGTATGAAAAGTAAATTGTTCGATAACCCTGGTAATATATTTGGGAAACAGAAGATCTAACATTTTTTTTGGCTACGTCTGTCCATGTTATTTATAAAAATATGAAAATCTCTAATGATATAAATTTTTCTTTCGTTTTATTCAGTACCAACTTAGATAGATTTAAAAAAATGAAATAACAGCATGTAGGATTAAAAACTTGTAAGAGGTAGTTCAAAACTGACATCCAAAAAAAATTCATCCAGCTGTGATAAAAAAAGCAGAAAAAAAGCGAATTTACAAAAATAATAACCGCAAAGTTTGTACAACAAAAATGTCTTCGATTTTATATTCTGCCTAATTAGCCTAGAAAGATTTCCGACTACGTACGCTGTTAATCAATCAAGAAATCTGACATGTTGACGGACATGAGGCTTTGTGTGACTGAGGGATTAAGTACCTTCACATGCCATATGTTGTTTTTAAACATATTTTTAAACATTGCTCTGACTGCTCTGAGAAGTTTGTTTACAGAAATTTTAGGAGCTGATTTTTTTATCGAAGCCAACTTTTGTTAAAAAAATTGATTGAGGTACTTTGTTCATGATGAATAATAATATAATACCAATAATAATAAAAATAATAATGATAATAATAATAATGATAATAATAATGATAATAATAATGATATAAGCAAATCATTATTTGCTCTCTTCAAACCAGAAATGTTTTGGAAACCGACAATGCAACTACGCTATGGAGTTGAAATCTCATTGCCCATTTATGTGAAATTATTTCTTTAACCTGATGTAAATTTCACAAATTTATACTCAAAATAAAAGAAGGTTAAAGCAGGAGTAGGCAAATTACGGCCCACGGCCACATGCGGCCCGCAAAGTTATTTTATGCGGCTCACGAGCCCTTGTTCGCCAAAAAAGTTGTCAGCCAGACATTATGACCAAAAAAGGAGCCACAAATTTTAAAAAATTCTCCCCCGAGTCGTAAAAATTTGCTATTTATGTACAAATGCGGCCCTTAAAAGATGAAATAGTTCTATATGCGGCCCTCACAGCAAGATTTTTCCACCCCTGGAGTATAGATATTATAACCAAAATGTTAAAAGTATCCACCGATGAAAATTAAAGTGAAACGATTCAAAGTTTGAATTATTGTTCAGAATACTGGGAAAACTTCTGTGGGGCGAGAGAAATTAAATAAATTCAATTTAAAAAATTTAAGATACTTTTGTAACTCTTTGAATTTGTTATTGGAAAATGTTTAAATTTTCACGGGGGGCGGACAAAATTTTCACTGGGTGAGGGGGCAAAATTTTCACGGGGGGGAATCATCACGGGGTGGGCCAAAATTTGTGATAGTGTGGCAACTGTGAATATGTGCCTGTGAGTGTGTATATTTGTGCATATATGGTATGTATGTGTATGTGTGTGTGTGCTTATGTGTGTGTATGTGGGTTTGATAAAGACGTTTGTATGTGTGTATCAGTATACAAAATGCAATAGTGATTGATTGTATAATTTTGTACGTGAAGACGATCATGCTTACGTGTGAATTGGTATACATCTTGATAGGTGAACGCATGTGATGGCATGCGTGTATGTATAGGAGCGTTTATGTATGCTTATACATGGAGAATCCGAAACACGAATGCATACAACTTTAAGTCCAGATGTGTTGAAACGCTCTTTCCAAAGTTGATTATTCTAATGCTATAATTGTTGTTTAAAGTTTTATAGTTAATTGGTGTTGATATTTTTTTTTTATTAATGTTTTCTTTAATTAGAAAGATTATTTTAAGAAGATTTTATTCAGTAATAATTTTTTGTTGTTAAATATATGTAAAGTATTAAAAGGTGTTTTAAGAGTAGATGATTTATTTGCATGAATTTAATCGAAATAACTTTTTAAATTTTTTGTTAGAAGAATTTCGTTTAATTAGTCAAGAATCAGAATCCACATTTCAATTAATAGAACCAGGCATATGGTAGTTAATTAAATTGAAATAAAACTTTGAATAAATCAATTAGCAAATTAACCTGACCGTCACTTCCTATGTTAAAAATATTATCAAGTTTAAATTCATTCAAATAAACCATTAAATCTCCCATTTATTAACGAGGAGTTAACAACATTTTTAGAATGGCTTTTTGAAAATAATGTTAACGAAAAAGGCTTCTAAAAAGTTAGTGACGAAAATATTTATGACAAATAATTTCACAAAATTTTTAACTGATTTATTCAAGTTTATTAGCTTTATTTCAATTTAATTCAATTTTATTCTATGCTTTTTTTATGTATTCTTCAATTTAAAAAAAATCAACCGCTAAAAAAGCTAGTAAAAACTTACTTGGACAAATTTAAATGCCATTTTATCTATTTCGTTATTAGCAGTTCAAAATATTACTTTTATTCCTTAAATAAATATTATCTCCTGAAGAAAGTCGGAAAAAAGAGATCTTATAAAATCATTGAAAATTTTTGCTGAAAAGAAATTTTTAAAGAAAATATAATGATTTTATTTTCTCTTATTTAAGTAAGAATTAAATTTTAATCGAAACGAATGAGGTAATTTATATTCAATTCAATGAGACGGGTCATTACTTTCAACAATCACTCAAACGCTTTTGAGTAATAATCATCATCATCGTCATCATTAACCAAGTCATTATCATCAGCATCGTCATCACCACCACCATCATCATCATCGTCATCACCATCATCATCATCATCATCGTCATCATCTTCATCATCATCGTCATCATCATCATCACCATCATCATCTTCATCATCATCGTCATCATCATCATCACCATCATCATCTTCATCATCATCGTCATCATCATCACCATCATCATCGTCGTCGTCATCATCATCATCACCATCATCATCACCGTCCAATCTCTATCGCCATCATAGTCGTCATCGTCGTCGTCATCATCATCATTAGCCATTCCAAAATCGGCATCGTCATCAACTTCACCATCATTAACTTTATCATTCTCATTCCTTCTACTTTTCATCATCGTCGTCGTCATCATACTAATAAACATCAGTGTTGAAATCATCTATTTCGTTATTAGCAATCCAACTAATGGGATGCTAGCTTCATCAGAAAAGTCATCATTGCATACAAGATCGCGAACATCATTATTTCTAACATATTTTTCTATACTGTCATTTTTTTCAGGAAACTGAAATTTTTCAAAATGAGTATTAAAGTCCTTTAAAATATTTCACACAAGGTTATTAAACATTACCAACCTGAACTCTTATTGACGATACGTTAACATCATCCAACAAATAAGTCGATGTAACGTTTAAGTAACATTTTCAAACCATCTCAATAACAACAACAACATAGACTCAACAACGACAATAACCTAGACACCAGTGGCAACTTAAACAACATAAAAAGCAACAATATAACAATCTAGACATCAACAGCAACGTCAACAAAACAACAACAACAACAACAAAACAACAACAACATTGTTATGGGCGACGACGTGCAGAATTGAGCGCGTCCAACTGGCCAGAGCGACAATAAATGTTGTTGCAGCGCCCCCAAAAATAAATTGGAATAATTCGATGCAACTGAATTTCTCGCTCTGCCAACTGCGAAATGTGTTGCCATAAAAACTTCGCCACCACCACCACTAGAAGCGTCTCTATCATCTCTGCCATCGTCGTCGTCGTCGTCTTCATCTGCTGCCAGCCAACGATTGGTACGTTCAATATTGCTCATTTTTATTCATCTGTAAATTTTTTGTTTTAATTTTATAATTTTTGTTGTGTAAACTGGAAAATGGATCAAATGATTTTTTTCTCCAAAACTGTCAACATGAAAATATTTTGTTGAATCTCTAAACTAAACAGACATGAAATTATTACAAGTCCATGTGCAAAGCATAAAAGAGAAGACAGATTTTGATTGAGTCATGCCACGGTCGTCTGTTATGCAAATGCCGCATGCAACATGCAGAACACCAAACATTTTAAATTTTCCAGACGGTAGCAAAAAACCGACATAAAAAATATTTCTGTTCATATGGTT
This sequence comes from Helobdella robusta, assembly GCF_000326865.2. Lineage (NCBI taxonomy): Eukaryota > Metazoa > Annelida > Clitellata > Rhynchobdellida > Glossiphoniidae > Helobdella > Helobdella robusta. The sequence goes on along the minus strand of NW_008705095.1, from coordinate 601,667 downwards.
GTATACAGCATATAACATGTCATAATGCTCATCACGCATTAAAAATGAACATATTTATGTATGTGTGTGCGTGTGTGTGAGTGTGCGTGTGTAAAAGACTGTTTATTTTTGTGTTTTCATGAATTTGTGTTTGTCCCTGGTCGTATGTCTATGTGTTAATCTGTCTATGTGTGAGTCAGTCTATGTGTGAGTCAGTCTATGTGTGAGTCAATCTATGTGTGAGTCAGTCTATGTGTGAGTCAGTCTATGTGTGAGTCAGTCTATGTGTGAGTCTATCTATGTGTTAGTTTGTCTATTTATGAGTTTGTCTGTTAGTCTGTCTATGTGTGAATCTGTCTATGTATCAGTCTGTCGGACATAAATTTATTACAGGACCCTAACATAATGAAGAACCGAGTTATCTTCATTATACAAGCAGGCACTTACACGTCTCCTGAACGTGCCATGCTTTCGCACCAGACACCGAAATAATTCTTAATCTACACGCGCGCATATTTACCTTTAATCATAAAATTTTGAATAAAATGACAGTGCAGTTTATGGATAGCTTCAGTTTAGAGTTATGTTTGTCGGGGTTTTTAAACATTTTCTTCCGTGTAGAAGGTACTAAGATATTTTTAAATGCCATGCTGTTCATTTTATTTTATTTCCGTCGAGTTGAAATTGTCAACTGTGTTCTGGCTTTGAAGGATGAGTATGCCATCTCTGGTGATTAAAAATGATTGTTTTTTTCTTTATGACGTCTGAGAATTTGCCTCTGCTGACAAATTTGTCAAACATATACATAGTGAAATGAGAATTTTGTAGGCTAGGGTTAAAACTATTAAAAACCCTATTCGGAGTAATTTTTTCGTAAAAGTTTTAAAAAAATCTCAGAAAAGTACAAACTAATAAATGAAGAAAAAGAGATCACATTTGGATGCAAGTAAACGTCTTCAAACACACCTAATTCTCTGCCAAACCAATTTTAACACGTAGCCATAAACAAATGTAAATATGTATGAAGAAGCCTAAACATATGTACGTATCAAGAAAAACACAACATAACACTATCCTAACAACATTTTTTAGCGTTTATTTAACAGGTAGGTAACATACGTAAGAAAATGTGGAATCATACATATAAAAAGACATGCATGCATTCTTGGGCATTTATTATCGATTACTAACTAATCATATTTATTATTTATATTTTAATAACGTTTGCAATACCCATATTACAACATTTTTGGAGGGTTTTTTGTCTCTATACGCTATCCGCAATTTTTTGTTTGTGCTATTCAGCGTGAAAATTAGATCATTTTCGTATTTTCAATTTGGAAAAATAATTTTGGAAAAAAAAGGCAAGAAGGTCATTGTAGTAGAAGCTTCCTGGCGAGTCTTCGTATGAAAATATATAGGATAAAAGGATGGTAGAATGTCAAGATGGTGTCATGCGAAATGTAATTTGAGGTAACCTTGTTGAAAAAAATTAGATTCCGAGTATGAAACTGCATATTTCCATTATTTCCGTGTATCTCATTTCTTTTTTATTTTTCAATGTTACGTTATTAACATTCGAGGGATTGAAACTTTGAACTTGAATTCTCACAAATTCATAAAAATATTCAGTTTTTCGTTTAGAATTCATTCTACAATATTAACGTCAAGCAATCATTCGTCAGCTAACAAAAATCTGAAAATTATGAAAAAAAAACTTTGGGCTTGCCATAAAGGTCGTCATCTTCTGTCTGCTGAACTCTTCCTTGAGCGTTGGACGAATAAATTTGAAATAATGAAGTAGCGCATACATGATAATTATACCAATAGAGAATCAAATTTAACAAAATATTTTATATATTATATACAGATAAAACGTTTAATTTAGTTATGCATGTGCCACGATGAGATTTTAATTATTTATGTCTTACTGCTTGTTCAAATAATCACGTCTAGAACATAATTTAAATTTGAAAGGTTTTTTCTTATTGTTATCATCTCCACGGTTGGTTAAACGTGATGCAATCGTGCTAGCGAATTATATAACAAAAAATATTTTCCCTTAAGGCGTCAACTTTTTAAAATTAAAAAATTACTGACAGAGTCTTCATCGAGTTAGTTCAAAGTTCGAACTTACGTCTTACTACAGATAGTATTTTAAAATAGTTTTAAAATAGTCAACACTTGCAACATGGTGTTGAACTGGGATGCTAACAGTCTGGCAAGAGTTTAAAAGTGTGAGTGTGCTGGCCGCCCTAACAAATATTTTGCATATATCAAACAGGAAAGACATTCCGACAAAAAAGTTTTTAGATTTTTGAAATGATAAAAAAAGAAAAATGAAAATAAAGCATGCGGCTCATGTGCGCCTGCCTCCAGATTAATATGATGTGCCAGTCATCGCGTTTGTAAAGCTGTCAAAAACGTCCCATTCAGTTTTTTGTTTCAAGCTTTTTGTTTCATTTTTTGAAGCCCAAATTGCAATTGAGTTTTCACGGACAGTTTATAAAGAAAATGAATAATTTATATGAAATTTGTTGATTTAATTAAAAATATCGAACGCTTGATATGAATGAGTGAAAATTAGCATGATAAACAAGAAGACGAGTTAATTGCCAATATATTATACCTCCGCTTCATTGATGGATTAAGAAAATTGGAAGAAATGAAATGAACACACGAGTTAATTAGAACAAATGCCAAATTAAACTCTTTCTCTTTCTTTTCTCTCTTTCCCCCTCTCCCCCTCTCCCCCTCTCTCACTATCTCCCTCTCTTTTTCTCTATATTTCTTTTTCTATTTTTTAAAATTTGTTCTCTTTTCTTTTTTTACAAGTATAAATAAGAAGAAATAATTAAAAACTAATTAGAAGCAGAGCAGAAAATGTGTTTGCCCGAGTGATTAGTCAGTATGCAATTGATCGTAAGTTAATTAGGCAAGTCAGAGCGTGTTTGCGGTCGGCATTATCGTTCTGTGAAACAGTAACATCAGTTACGATCAGCATAGAAAATATTCATAGATTGATAATATTTATTATTATTATTATTATTGTTAAAGAGAATATATATGACGCCAATTTAATATTCTCACAAAAAATGAAACTTAGTCATAGCAAACAAAATTACTACAAATTCAATGCAACTTCGACGAAAATAAAAATGTCTTTAAATCTTTTTTTTTTAAATGATTCAAGATGAATGAAGCCCTGATTTTCTTAGTGACTGTTACACACAGAGTGGGATCGACAACTGCTATAAATCCATTCTACAAACTCATTACAATATAACCATAGATATATAGCATCACTAAAGTAATGCATAGAACTTTTCCATAAACAACATTATTATTTAATAACATTATTCGTATTGTATTTTCAATATTAATGTGATAAGTTTCATTAATAATGAGATTGTTTTTTAGGTTTGAATTTTTTTTTACAATTTTTTGATTGCTTTTAAACGTCTTAGTGAATGAATTTGAAAAATAATGTTTTCTAGAAAAATATGAATCGAATTTTACATAACTACTGTTATCTCAATCTAATTATTAACATTTTGGAAGCAAACGAACCCGAATAACAAGTCTACATTTTTTTTTAAATCCGCAGAAATCCAGGCAGATACAAAATAAGAATATATTTATTTGTAACTACCTAATCGTACTCTAGGGGAGTTTAATCAGATTTTATGGACACGAACTCAATGAACTGAATGAGTAGAAGAAAAAACCATCAACATTCAATATATGCAGTGGTTAAACTGCCATACACAACAATTTATGAAAAAGTGTGTTTTTCAAAAGCATTTTGAACGAACGAAGCTAAACAGAAGATGAACTGTTAAAAAAACAAAAAACAACATTAAAAAACTTCAAAAATGCAGAATGAACTATGGAAATAACACATATTAACAATAGTACGGACATCAAAGCAATAACAATAAAAACAAAACATGAACAATAGATAGACACACCACAGAACAACAACAACAAACCACCAACAACAACTTCATCCTTAGACATATCAATCTTTTTCAACCACCATCCAGAAAAGAGTTTACAACACAATACAAACATACACATAGACACACACACACACACAAACAAACAAACAAACGAACGAACGAACGAACGAACGAACGAACGAACGAACGAACAAACAAACAAACAAACAAACAAACAAACACACACACACACACAAACACACACACAGTCATTCACACACACAATAAATAAATAAATATATATTGTCTATATATATATATATATATATATATATAGACAACATATTGTATTTCTGTATACAATATTGTATTTCTATTGTATACATGATATTTTAAAAAAAATTCTTTTTTGTACAACTATGCGTTCGAATTTATGCCTCTTTTGCCATTCTCTTTGTTATGCCAATAAAATATGCCGTTGGATGATTGAGTATGATGATGAATATATGTCTGTGATTTGTTATCCTTTTGGATTCTAATTTGAAAAATGAAGAATAAAAACTCGATCTGTATTTATGTTTGTTTGTTTGCATAAGTGTATGTACAATTATTCATAAAGATCACTGCGTTTTCGGCATTATTCAACTTGTTGTTGAGTTTCTCAACTGTGTGTATGTACATACATACATAAATACATACACACGTATAACAAAGTACAAACATACAAAAAAACACATTCACAACAACAAACAAACATACAATTGTATATAATAATAATAATAATTATAAAGTGTGAATTTGTGATGTGCTGACAAATTGATTTCATTGATCGGAGGACTGCGGGCCAAATTGTTTGCGATTTAAAAATTTTAAGAATTAATTATATGTAATATTATTATTATTTTATTATAATTATTCTTCTTCTTCCTCTTTTTTCTCTTCTTATTATTATAAGGTCAAAGCGCTAAGTCTGCGTCTGCAATGCGTAGAATTTGAACGGCAGACTTCACTCAGTGTCAGGGTATAATACCCAACATGGCAGTTGGTGGTCATATTCCAGTGGCTCGGATTGTTCACCTACCGCGATACAATGCCAGTCTTCTAGGGGTTCTGTTCAGGTTTGTCAGAAAAGTTTTGAAACAGCAACTGTCGACAAATGCAAATCTGTCCAGACGGGGAAGTCTTCCACTGCCCAGTGATCACACTATGCAGCAATCAACAAACTAACAAACTAGTGCTTTCCAACATAGTCATCGTTCGCTATCTACTGCGATAGAAAATGTGACTTGAATCAATTTTGAACTAATCAACTCTAGTTACACTCATCCTCTTTGAATGTAGGGCTTTGTATACTGAATTGATACTCCACCTGACATTTTAATTTATTTTATTGTCGTTTTTATTGTTTTTATAGCTGAATAAAAGATTGTTCTCATCATTATTCGTATCAATTTTATCATCACCACATTTCCATTATGTGATTCTCTCACCTCATATCATTATTTATTATAAACGATATGGACAAGATATAACAAATTTGAAAAAAAACATCAATGAAAAGTTTGTTGAAATCCAACAATAAAATCCTGAAGAACGTTTGAACATGCAGTGAGCTCTGCCTTTGACAGAACTGCATCATAAAGAATTGCATCATCGTTTGTAATAAATAATGATATGAGGTGGAAGAGTTACGTAATGGAAACGTGTTGATAATAACACTGGTACGAATAATGATGAGAATAATCTTCTACTCAGCTATAAAAACAATGAAAATGACTATTAAATAAAATAAAATGTCAAGTGGAGCATTAATTTAGTATTCGAAGTTCTTCATTCAGAGAGGGTGATTAGCTTCAAAATTGAATCTCACATGCCCTCTATGTTATAATGGAACAATTAAACAAAATATATATGATTAAATTGCATTTTTATTCATATTACACAGACTCTGGCTATTTTATCTGCCTAAATAAAACAATTTTTAATAAATTTTTTGTCTTCTTGCTCTATTTTAGGTGTTTTTTACATAAGCAAATTTTATTGGAAGTATTTTTAAATATTGACATTTGTAGGTTTTTTTTGAAGTTTCATTTCATGTTTATTGCGATATGTTTTTACTCACCGCACATGTTCACCAAAAACATGTAAACATACAAATAAACAAACAAACGAACGAACGTACAAACAAATAACCAGCGAACAAATGAACCTACAAACAAACAAACAAACAATTGACTGGATCAAAATTAGCAATAGAAACCCACAAACATGAAAAACAAAAATAATTGCAGTAATTTGAAAAACCCTTTTTCGGTTCTTAAAGAAAAAAAAAATTTTTTCTAATAATTTTTTTAAATCACACATTGCAAGTACAAGTCCAATAATATTCCAAAAAAGTTCTGGGAAAAGTGAGAAGTTTCTACATTCAAAAGATTCTAAAATAAAAACGAACAACGTAAAAAAACAAAAAACTAAAACGTCTTTTAAGAAGAAATGGCATTAAAAAATAACAAACAGTGGAAGAAGAGAAATTGTTCATAAACACAACAAACCTGAAAAACTGAAAAAATTTTTTTTTTTTCAAAACCAAAAAAACAACTCCAAAGTTAATATATTATTTCAACAGTTTAAAATAACATTTTCGATTTCTATTTTCCCAGCATACTCTCTCTTCAAAAATAAATTAGAAATCCATATTCATGTTAAAATAAAGTTTATCTCACTCTACATTATCAGAATTTTGAAAAAACGTGAACGAATAACAAAAGAACATGAACTAGTTATTCATTTTCAACCACCTAAACAACAAATGACATCATCATAGACACCAAAACCATTAACAACCAAAGAAAAACAAGAAAAAAACATCAACAAAACATCAACAAAACATCAACGACACCAAGCTGTGTTACATTTCCTTCACATCAACACTGAACACCCTGTAGCTAAAACTCTGGAAAAATCAATTTTTCCATTAAAGCAAGCACTGCACACATCACAGTCATCGAACGACTTCGACATTATTTAATCATCACTTTCAACATTTTTAGGATTACTGTTTCATTCTACACCTTGGATAAATGTTACACTGCTCAATTATATGGGAAATACCATTTTAAATTCTACTACTTTTATCATTAAATTGATGTAAAAAGTGCCACTTTTATTATTAGTAGCTGAATAATAAATAAATTTTATGTCTTAGCATATTTTATGAAAATTTTGTTTGACAGTCTAAAAAAACCAAAGAAGCTCTGACATCAATTAAAAAGTATCAACTACTGAAACTAATAAACATATCTATAAAAACAAACAACAACAACATCTTCAAGAGCAAAAACAAAAATAGCAACAACAACAACAAATTACAACAAATTACAGCAACAACAACAATAGCAACAACAACAACAAATTCTATGCATCATGTCCCTAACAGCATTAAAGCAACCAAAAATATAATCA
>NW_008705095.1:564928-566010 GCF_000326865.2 Helobdella robusta | reverse complement strand
TCCGATCGTGTTTGTTGATAAATAAATTATTGCTCCTGTCTCATTTTTTCGGAAGATGTTTCCGTCCATACATACACACGTAGACACACACCCACACACGCACAGACACACGCACACGCACACACAGACACACATTATTTTCAATTTAAAACAAATGACTCATTAATCATTAGATGATCAGCATTCATTCGTAGCTTTCGATGACCATTTAACGCCTATATTCTACAAATAAATTAGCCAAAAACGAAAATTTTGCAACTCTTCAGGAGTCCACTGTTTTTGAAACAGTTCAATTTGCCTTGCACATACATTGCCCAACACACATTATTTTCAATTTAAAACAAATGACTCATTAATCATTAGATGATCAGCATTCATTCGTAGCTTTCGATGACCATTTAACGCCTATATTCTACAAATAAATTAGCCAAAAACGAAAATTTTGCAACTCTTCAGGAGTCCACTGTTTTTGAAACAGTTCAATTTGCCTTGCACATACATTGCCCAACACAAACATGTTGTATTCTTGTAATTTTCTCCAAGGAAGAATTATACAAGTAAAGTAAAGTAGCCTATAATAGGTACTATATAATACACTTACATACTACCAGGCCTGGCCAGACAAATGATTTATTGCTAAGATCACAGGACAAAAACTTTTTATCTGAACAGTTTTTTTAAAGTATATTAATGATATCTTTGATATATTTATATCTATATACATACCCAAAATACGTATAGATACGCTTACATCCAATCGCGCAAATGCATGCAAACAATCATAAAATTATTCACACGTACTCACACACGCACACACACACACACACAATGATACGAATGAATAAGTATTAAAAAACATTTTTAGAATATATAATGATATATAAATATATATTGAAAAGAAGAAAATTGTCGATGTGCTATAGTTTCATTTTCATATTAAAACAATAATGATACATTTGTTTGTATATTGGTTTATTTACTTTTTTAAAGAAACAAAAATTGCTTTTTACAGCTTTGAGAAATATTTTTTTTTTCAAAAAAGTTACCTTGAATAGGAAATAAATTTAACAAAAGCTACAACT
>NW_008705095.1:552049-563558 GCF_000326865.2 Helobdella robusta | reverse complement strand
CACACGCACACACAAAAAACACACACAAACACACACACACAAACGTATGTACCAACAACAGACACACACAACAAACACACGCACACACACACACACACACGCACACACACAAACACACGCACGTATATAATGCAATATAGCGAGTAGTATTTTTTTTAGATATCATCAATCAAACACCAGCTCAATAATGCAGTCATTTCAATTCACCAACTGCATCTAATTCGGCAAAAAATACGTAACGACATAGAAATTGGACGCTCGTTATGACGATACAACAGCTGCTGCTGCTGCTGCTGTTGTAGCTGCTGCTGCTGCTGCTATTTCCACCACCACAAAACTTTTTTTTTATTATTTATTTGGTAAAAAGAAAATCACCAGGAGATCAAAAAGAAAAATAACTCGTGCAGACCACCTTAATTAGAATGTAACTGAGTGAATGTCATAGCAAAACAAATACGAAAAATTTCAAATGATTAATTCAAGCGCCAACTACATCTTTAGCAACTACAACAACGACACCAACAACAACATTACCACATCTTTAGCAACTACAACAACCACAACAGTTACAGACAACTACACCAAACACAGCATCAACAACAACCACCAATAACAACACCAACCACAACATCAACAACAGCCACCAACAACAACATCAACAACAGCCACCAACAACAACACCAACCACAACATCTACAGCCAAAACAATCAGCACAACCACATCTTTAGCAACTGCAACAACGACACCAACAACAACAACCACAGCCACAGACAACCACACCAATCACAGCATCAACAACAGCCACAGACAACCACAACAGCCACAGACAACCAAAACATCAACAACAACGACATCACAAACTGCAAACACTCTGGGAGCATTAGTGTTTGCAACAACATCAAAACGATAAGGCGGAGAGCGAGGATTTAATTTGTGTTCCAGGCTGACATCTTAGTTACAGGTTAACGCGTTTTTCCATTAAACAAACAAGATGTTTCCATTACGTGTTTGTATATTTTTTTGTATACTTGTTTGTATATTTGTTGTATAGTTGTTTGTATATTGTTTGTATATTGTTTGTAAATTGATTGTAAAATGATTGTAAATTGATTGTATGTTGTTTGTAAATTGTTTGTAAATTGATTGTATATTGTTTGTATATTGTTTGTAAATTGTTTGTATAGTTGTGTATATTGTTTGTAAATTGTTTGTAAATTGTTTGTATATTGTTTGTAAATTGTTTGTATATTGTTTGTATATTTGTTGTATATTTGTTGTATATTGTTTGTTTATTGTTTGTATATTGATTGTAAATTGTTTGTATATTATTTGTATATTGTTATTTGTTTTTTGATTGTTTGTATGTGTTTGTTTGATCGGGTATGTTTTCAAATCTATCTGTTGTATACTGTTTGTATATTGTTTGTATATTGTTTGTAAGTTGTTTGTATATTGTTTGTATATTGTTTGTATATATTTTCTCGTTAATTTTTTGTTTGCTTGTTTATTGTAAGTTTTATTTAATTATATCTTTGAGTGTTTTTAATTTGTATTTCTTTGTAATTTTTGTATAACTTTATTTTGTTTATATGTTTGTTTATTTGTATGTTTGTATGTTTCCTTTAGGTTTTGTTTATGTGTAAATGTTCCTGATTCATAATTTTTATGTTTGTTGTCTTTTTAAATGCGTTTATACATGTTTGTATTTAAGTTTGCTGAAATAATTCTACAATGCTATGACTTTTAACGCTGAGTTTGTATCACTTTGTTTGAGTCTTTTTAAAGTTTTGTTTAAGTTTGCTGGATATTATTGTATATTTTGATGTTTTTTTTGTATGACACCGATATATTTGTATTTGATTATTTTTGTATGTTTGTTTATGTTCATGTCTGTATATTTTTAAACATTTGCTTTGTGCATATAGTTATATGATTGTATCAATTGATTGTGTGGTTGAGTGAGTGTGAGTATGTGTGTGTGTGCGTGCGTGCGTGTGCGTGCGTGTGCGTGCGTGTGTGTGTGTGTGTAAGAAAAAATAACCGTTACTATTTAGATTCTTGTAAAATTTAGATCTGAGGTTTTATAGATATATGATCATAATGATTTCAAAAACATGCTAATAAGTTTGTTAGTAACTATCCATTTTTTCATATTGTATGTAAATTTTTTGGTTTTTACACGTGTGTGTGTGTGTGTGTTTGTGTGTGTGTGAACCTTTTGTTTGCAGTTCTAATGTTTGTTTTGTCAGCGAAGACATTTTTTTTCCTGCTTATGTTTAAATATCGGCGCTTACATGTTTGCATAAGTCCTTTGTTTCAACACAATCTCTGTCTGCTGTACGTACATTCTCCAGAATCACAAATTCTCTTTCTATATGCGTGGTGTATAAATATTCTTTCTTTCTACGTTTTGTTGTGGCTAACATTTGAAAGCAATCGTAAATATTTATGATTTTATTTTTTGGTGGTCTGCTGCTGTTTTTGAACAGAAAATGCCAGTTTTTGGTTATTTAATGTTAGTTTTTTACGTTTTTTGTTTTTATTTTTCTTCTGTAATTGTATGCATTAGTTTATTTTTTTGTCAGCAAGCAAATCATTGAAAAATGCGGCAGTAAAGCACAAAAGTGGAAAGAAAGAAGAAAAAGAAAAAGAAGAAAAAGAATGTTATCACCGATATCTGCAGCTGCGTTCTGATTTTTGACGCACATGTGATGGAAATATTTTTGGAGGAAGAAGAAAATCAATGACAATATGAAAATATAAGCAAGATTGTTTCTTAAACCGGCAGAAGATTTAGTTAATTTATAAAACCAACTTGAAAAATACTTCAACTCAATAGAAACGTGTATATAAGACAGCTTCAAAGACACCGGACTAAAACTCTAAATCGTTGATTCGAACGTTGTTATTTTTTGTCAACAATGTTTAAGCCAGCTCAAACAACAAAGCAATCAACAATAAATAATATACAGCACATTGAGTCTTGTATTTGTACACATGAAGCAACAGCTCAACTACGAAACCACAAAAATATTGCAACATTACCTCGATGGTAAACCGTAATACTATGACAACCAACCACAAAAAAAACACACAATCAATCACAACAACCACAAACCAATTACAACAACCACACCAAAACAACCAAAAACCAACCAAAACAACTAAAAACCAACCACAACAACTAAAAACCAACCACAACAACCAATAACCAACCACAACAACCACAAATCATCAACTACTACACCAACCACAAACAACTACACCAACAACCACGAACAACTACACCAACAACCACGAACAACTACACCAACAACCACAAACAACTACACCAACAACCACGAACAACTACACCAACAACAGCACAACAACCACGCTACAACAACCAAGTCTTCATAGCAACACACTCCTCATATTAAATTTAAGGTGAGTCCTTCATTTACTGCTGAACTCAGCTACACATAGGACTAATAAGAATCTGCAATAAAAGTTGTTGCCATGCATCTAGCAGTCTCAAGACACATCGGACTCATCCTATAAATACAACAGAACACCAGAATATCAATAAAGTCAAAGTTAATCACGAGCACCAGATTACTCATAAATGCAACGTGACGTCCAAAATACCGAAAACAAACAAGTACATAGATGTTGGATTTAATTCTTAAAGACTAAACTATTCTCAAATTAATTGTTTATACATTGTTAACTATTTAAAATGAATGGCAAATAGTTAATATAAAAAAGAAATTGCTATTATTGAGGTATAAATTAAAGTTATAAAGAGAGAACGTAATGCATAAATTGATATTATCATGATAAATTGATACTATCATATAAATATATGTCTTCGATTGTATCTGAAGAATCGAAAGGATTTGTTCTCTGGCAATGATTAATGCAATTGAATATCAATATGTATTGATGTATTTATTGTAATGTGTTTGTATGTTAGTGTATGTATTGTAATGTGATTGTATATCAGGATATATGTGTATGATTGTAATGTTGTTGTATTGATGTATGTATTGTAATGTTGTATTGATGTTCACACCATATAATTCCATAAAAATGCATTATCACCTCACGTACCGTCTGATGTATTTTTCTTGTAAAATTTCATCAGAGGGTGAATGTTTTCAGAAAATTTTTTTCATCCGTTCACGTGTTTGTGTGTGTGAGTGTGTGAGTATGTGTTTGATAGCGTATATGTGTGAGTGAGGTGTAAATATATGTGTGTGTGTGAAAGAGAGAGTGAGGTGTATTTATGTGTGTGTGTGTGTGTTGTTGTTTGAAAATATTGTGTGTTGTTTCAGTGGATAATTATCTGCTTGTTTTACTGTCAAACGTGTTACAAATTTCACTAAAAAGCAATTTTAATTTTCACAAAGGGCATTAATATGAAAAATTTATTCAGAATTTAATCACCCAAAAACTTATCAAATTAAACATCATCGTAATGTCCGCCACCATTGTGTGTCCGCTATGGGCATAGCCATAAAACGAGAACACAAACATGAATTGATAAATGTTTGAAATTGAATTGCCAATGTGGAAGGTAGTTGCTGTCGGTACTTAGAAAGTTTCTATGAAAAATAATTGAAGTAATAATTCGTTTAGGTTAAGTCTTGTAAATTTTTTTTACGGTTTGATATCTATATTAGGTATAATTGTTAATATTATGATAGAATATCATGATATCTGTCGATTAATGAAAAAATAAGAATGAATAAACATGTATGACATGCCAGTGAAGGATCTAGACAACAACTTTAACGAGGGGGGGGGGAAAGACTTTCAAAAAAATATTTCACGACCGATGGAGGAAGTTCTCAAAACATTTTTGACAAGCTGGAAGGGCGAGATTTTAAACAATGTCAATTTTTAAACTAGTTTTTCCTTTGAAAAAACAACTTTAATAACTTTTAACACAAATAACTCTTACTGGCCCTCACATTCCACCATCCCTAGACCCGCCGCTGTGTTAATTTATAGTGTTAAATGGAATATTTGTGTACAACAAAATGATTTAATGCCACATATGATCGATATTTGTGTGTGTATTTGTATGAATGTTGATAGGATTTGTGTGTGTTTTTGTGTGCAAGTGTACGTGTGTCCGTTTGTATGTGTGCTTGTATATGTATACATGAATTTGTTTGTGTGTGTTTGTATGCGTATGTGTTTTATATATGCTTGAGTGTGTGTGTGTGATTGTATGTATGTTTATATGCGCGCGCGTGTGTGTGTGTGTGTGTGTATGTATCTGTGTGTTGTTTATGCAGTGGACGTGTCTCCATGTGCGAGTGTTTGTCGATTTGCATTGAAAAGAATTTTATGAAGGTGAATGCATTAGTGAGGTCATTATTTGGCCAGTTGTAAAATATTTACGATGGCCCGTCTGAATGGTCTTCTACATGTGAGCGGGGAGAAAAAATTAAATTTACTAACCTACTGACCATTCAAACAATGTTCACCATCTACCAGTTTAATTCATTTTAATCATAAATTTATTCAATAAAACTTTTCAGTGGCACACCGTAATGAGAAAAAATTCAAAAAAGACTTTTATACGTTAATATAATTTGATTATTATGACGATTGTGACGATAGTCCATTAATTTTATTTTATCTTTCACTTTATTCTTGTTCTGGCTGCTAAATTACATTGACCGTTATATGAAAAAAGCGTGATTGATCATCATAAAATTGCCATCACAAGATTGGTCATCATAAAATAACAAAGGGCAGTCTATTTTCATAGCTGCACTGTTTTAAAAAAATGAATCAAGGAACTTTCGTCATCAAGACTTTTGTTGTAATTTTTTGGAAATGTAAGCAGACTTATTAGAGTATTTTTTAAATAATTTTTATACGTCAAAACGGTTTCTATACATGAAAATGCTCTTTGAAATAGGAAAATTAACACAAAATGTGCGATGGGCATGTTAAAAGATAACCAAATCATTCCAGATTTTGGCCTCCATTAAACTTTGGCGCCCTATCAAAAAAATTTTCCAGATACGCCCCTAAATTTAAATTTTTGAATATAATTTTTATTATTTATTGAATTTTCTATAATTTTTTTCAATATTGAATTGAAAAGAAAATAATTAAATGAGAAAGAAATCTGAAAACCACAGAACTAAATATTTGAACGTAAAATCGCTACTTAATTTACAATTTTTTGATAGATTTATAACTCAACATTTCAATTCAATATTGAGAGTTAATAAAACCAAATATATTCCCATACGTGTAAAAACCTGTTGTTGATCTACAAGTGGTCAAACGGTTGTAATAAAATTTTGAGTAATAATTTAAATGAAAGTAATTTTGAGTTTCAAAGTTTCGATATGATTTTCAAGGTAAATTTATTACTAATAATAGACTTGAAAATTTCAATTACAATGGCACTTCCACTTATCGGAGTTATGCAGTGTATACAGACAAACTGTATTTTCTGTTGATGATTTTGAAAAAAAAAATAAAGAGGAAACTGTAAGAAAAAAATATTTTGCCTATCCATAAAGTTCTTATGACGTCAATTTTACTCCAAATTTTTATATGCGTAATAACTATTGAATGGGTTAAATAACTTTGTTATATCTGTTGTATCATATAAAATGTTTTATAGATATAGAAGTAGCCGTTTAAACATTTATTAATTGTAAAGATTATTAAAAATATTTGAAGTGTATATATGCTTTAAATTTTGTAATATTTTTTTATGCTGAAACTATATGGGGTTGTTTTTTTTTGCGGTTCATTTGTTTATACTTTAGTGCACCGTGATAATATTATTAAACACAAAACATCACGAAAATTCAATGCCAAAGAATTTTATTCGTTATCGTTAATATTATTACTAGATAATTGTCATATTTAAAACATTTAATAAAATTCAAAATGCAATCAATAGAATTTTCGATAAGTGGCTGGAGTTTCAAATTTTTATTTCTTTGAAAATATTTTTTCTCTCCACTGTCATTATACTCCCAGTATTCGGAATGGTCCTAATCACTTCTTTCAGGATCCTCTTCCTTACCACTTCCGAAATATTCCTCATTCTCACTTCCGGATTTATCGTCATCACTGCTCACATCCTCTGCAAGATCTTCGTAAAGTTGAATCATTTTGGTGAAGAGTTCATCAATTTTCTGCTCATCAACGGAAATCTCACTCTTGAAGAATTCTTCCATGACCTCTTCAAACGCCTCATAAGCAAGCTGGATTTCAAAGGCTGCTTTCAATGATGGTCAAGTTGAATGGATTTTAAGTTTAATTAACTACTAATAATATAAACATATTTGATGGAAAATATTAATTTGTAAAAATGTTACAGAAACATTACCATTTTCGTCAGCTGTTTCGAAATCTGTTTTGTCAGCTGATACGGAATTTTCAGCTAATTCGGGATCGTCAGCTAGTTCGGAATCGTCAGCCGATACGGAATTTTCAGCTGACCTCTTCCTGGTATTAGAGTCATCCAGTATACCTTGAAGCAGGTCGTAAAACTCTCGATATTCTTCATCAGTAAAAGTGATCTCCGGTAAAATTTCTCTAATTAGATCTTTAAACTTGGCTAAATCATCTTCATTGATCTCTATTTTGTTTGCTATTCAAGTGATTCATTGTTATTTAAAATATATATAATGTTTGGTAAATTCTCGCCGCCTAGCTGAAAGAAACTTTAACAGTTGTTAAGTTTTTGCAGAAGGAAAACAATCGAAATAATAGAAAAACTAATAGTTTTATTATTATATAGATTTGTAAATAAAATAAAAAAAATAAAAATGTATCTCTCTCTCACTTGCAGACACCATCGCCATCTTCAGCCCAACCGCCACCATCACGAATAACATCAACTTCTTCACCATCTTGATACCTCGCTAAGTAGTAGTAGTAGTTGTTGTTGTAGTTGTAGTAGTTGTAGTTGTAGTAGTAGTAGTAGTGAAAAGCTCTAGCAAGACAACTGACTGAATGTAATTCATCACAATTCGACTGCGTTTATATAGAAAATTCTTCAATTAAGCTTTCATATTTCCATATATGCAGGCTTTGATGATATAGAATGCGATCATCAGTTAGTATTTTAATAAGAAAATGAAATAAGATGGGCATTGGAGGATTGGATTGATCAGTTAAGCCGACAGGCGATCAACAAAATCAACGAAACCGATAAATGTATGAAATGTATGAACAAGTTGTTGAGTTTAAAAAATAAGAAGCCGTTTCAAAATTTTTGTATAAAAGATTTTTAAAAACTTTGAAAAAGAAATCTTCGCCAGATTTAATACTATTTCTTATTAACTGTTATTTATTTTGATAATATATTTTTGCTAACAAATTAATTACTATGATTATTATTGTTATAATTGTTAATGTATTTCGTTATAGGATATTATTTTTGCTTTTCGTCTTTATCAATCTCATCGCCAGGTACCACCTTCAGTATCATCAAGAAACAGTAAACAGTAACCATCTTCATCATTTTCATCATCTTCTTCACCATCTTCATCATTATCATCTTAATCATCATCTTCTTCATCATACTTATTGTCTTCATCTTTATCATCATCAGCATTAGCATCTTTTTCATCATCATCATCATCATCATCTGATGATGATGAGAATGATGGTGACATTATTTTCCTCATCATCTTCATAATAACGATTATCTTCCTCCTCCTTCTTCTCCTTCTCATTGTCATCATCATAATCACATTCATCATCATCATCGTCATCTCGTAATCCTTTAGTAAGTAAAAAACCAAACTATGATCGATTTTGAAATGGTAAAAAATCCAATAAAAAATGTTAATAGCATTAACAGAAAAATTTTTAGAAAATTTTTCGACAACACAAAAAAAACAACACAACTCTGTTGTCAATACTACACAACATTGTTATCATTACTACACAACACTGTTATCAGTAATATTAATAATAATGAATATTCTGTAAAATATCTGAAAAATTTATTTAGTTCAGTCTCATTTTTCAAAGTTTTAAAACGCTAAATAATTTTTTGTTGCGAAAAATTAAACTCTAATTTAATACGAATTTGGATTTTTTTGTTAAGAAGTTTAGCTGAAACATTGGAATGTCTTTCCCTTGGAGCCAGTGCTTATAAAAATTGACATGCATTCTGGATAATCAGAAAAACTGTATTCTGTTAAATTCAATCAGTCACATATTTTGAATTTTTGGTGTGCCTAGTTATTTTCAAATAAAGTTATTTGTAAATTTTATTTGTGAAACATTATTTTGTGACAATCAATTCTACACACACTACAAAGCTCAAATATTTGTTCTGTGTTAGCTAATTACAAAAATAGACCGCCATAAAACCTTAGACATTAAGGTGAGATTTCTAATTTGGTTATGCTAGCATTTGAACCAGGGGAGTGCGCGGTGTTTGGTTTTGTTAAGCACGTTCTGTTAACTGAGCTACGACTAATCGGAAAACGTACCGATAATATAAATTTGGTGAGTGTCATCATTGTCTTCTTTGTTTTTGTCAAAAAAATCTCCATCATTAACTCGTCATCCTCATCATTTTGGTCACCATCATTGTTATCATCATCATCTTCATCATCACCATCATCTTCATCATCTTCATCATCCTTATCATCATCATCATGAACACACATTGTGGCGATTGATCACGGGATAAATGTATCGTAAATCTCAATCATTATTGTTGATTTCATTGTCAATATTTTTATTATTATCATTATTATTATATTTTTTTAATAATAAATTGTTGTTGTCGTTGTTATTATTATTGTTATTCTCATTTACGACTCTGAAATTTGTAGAGCAAGCCTACAAACTCATCGCTCTTTTCACTGATTTAGTCTGAAGTTTATACTATTTCATACCAACTCATGACACAACTATACCTCTTGCAAAAACAATTAAACGAGTTGACAAAACGAAAAAAATTAAGCTGAAGGAAGCGATATAGAAAAAAAAAATGTAATTAATCGAATGAATGGAAAAATTTACATTAAAACAAGCAGAGGCATGAAATGTCGGTTGCTTGTTGCTGGGTACACGAGCATCAGTTAAGAGCCTGGAAACATCCTAGATACCACCTAGATACCGTCTAGATACCGCCTAGATACCACCTAGATTCCGCCTAGATACCACCTAGATACCGCCTAGATACCGTCTAGATACCGCCTAGATACCATCTAGATACCGTCTAGATACCGCCTAGATACCGCCTAGATACTGCGCTGTTGTTGCTGACCGCAATTAATGTAAAAGCTTTTCATTGCGATGTTTCCGTCTTGGTGGCTGTCATGCTGGTTGAATGTGTGGTCGGTCGGTCGGTTGGTTGTTTGGTTGGGTGGTTCTCTGTTTTGTTTGTGTTGGTGGTGATCATTTTGTTAAATCTACAACGTATAACGATTCACGCGAGTAGTGAGTGTTGAAATAATATCTACACGTGCATTTAAATGCACTTTCAATTACTAACCACTGAATATTAACATGAGAAAATTGTGACAAAAAGCAACCTTATTATTTATTCAAAATACGAACATTAAAACAAGGAGTTAACTTTTTATTTAATGGCTGTTTTGGTTTCAAGGCAATGCAAGGCTATTATTTTTGTAACCGTTGTTTAGTTTGGGCTAGAGAGCTGCGAAGTATATGGAGGTAGAATAAATTTCGGGCAAAAAGAACACAAGAAATCTCTCCGATATGTTGTTGCGTTTGCATAATTTATGGTCCTTGTTAGCTATTCATTGCAGTTTGTCGTTGATAATATCTGCTAATGTTGGTTTTCTGTTTTGTTGGTTGTGTTGTTGTTTCTGAGTGTTTGTTGTTGCTGCTGTTGTTGTAATTGTTGATGTTGTTTTTGTTGTTGTTGATGTTGTTTTTGTTGTTGTTGTTGTTGATGATGAGGCTGTTGTTGTTGTTGTTGAGGCTGTTGCTGTTTGCTGTTGTTGTTGTTGTAAATTTTTCTGGCAGTTCTTTCTCTTTTTTTCTTTTTTTTTTCCTTTGTGTTTTTTTCAGTAGCTGTTGACGTTACAGATGACGGTGGCTGTGGTAGTTGTGGTTGTTGTGGTAGCCGTTGGTATGGGTGTTTATTGTGGTTAGAGATCGCTTATTTCAAGATTAATGTCTATTTTTGTTTTCGTTTAATATCTATTCATTTGTTCTAGTATTTTTATGATTGATGATTTATGAAGTTTATTTTTAGATGTAAAATTGTTTTTGTTCATTTCTAAATTAAACTAATCTCATTATCACTAGCGTGTTAATTGACACACAAACACACACAACACATACACACACACACACCACACCCCACACACATACGAACGCAACACACACACGCACCAACACAGCTCAGCCATCACATAAACAAACATACATACACAATCAGCTCAGCCAACGGGCATTCCAGAAATTTCCAAAAAATCCCTGACACAATGCAGCGTGAAGGGCGGAGAAGAGATGTTCATAATTGGGAAGAACTTCTTGAAAGGT
>NW_008705095.1:548161-551999 GCF_000326865.2 Helobdella robusta | reverse complement strand
CATTTTAGGTCAATAGACTGTTCTAATGTTAATTTCTAACGATGATGTTTACTAGAAATTTGAAATTTTTGAAAATTTTGTAGCGTTCAAGTTATTAACCTTTAGTTATCAAAGTTTCGGCGTTTAATCTTGGATAGAAATGTTGTTATTCTCAGTTTTGTGTGGTTAATCTGTTGTTTCTTGAATTAATTTTCAATCGTACCGACACACACACACACACATACATACAAACACACACACACACACACACTGCACGTGAATACGCATGACTTCTTTACTGCAGAAGGAGAAGTTACTTTTAAATCAATTCTTTACATTCCAAAATCGTCTTCCATTGGTATGTTTCAAAAAAGTTATTTTGACAATATGCTGTTGATATTGGTGAAAAATTCCTCAAAAGTAAAACATATAAAATACAAAATATAGCAAATGAACCTCAACAAAAATGTAGCTGTAAGTTTTAGAATGAAACTCCAGTTTAACATTAGAACCGAACAAAAGCAATGAAAATTTGTATAAATTTAACCTAGACATAGCGAAAAATTTTGCATTACTAATACGGTATTGTATATGAAAGATGAGGAATGATACATGAACACAGAGAGTTCTATAACTGTTATCCATCCACAAAAGAGTTCATGTCTCAAACGACCAACATCTGACTCAAAACTGCCCGTCATAAACTCAACGAAGGCAAGTCATCCACATCACAGGAGCAAATAATTTACCAGCCAGCATAAACAAAAAGGCGAGCTAGCGTACGAGAGATAAAGCGTTGCTCGTGTGAAACAATGTGTTTGTGGGTTTATGGTTAGATGTTTGTTTGTCTGTCTGTTTGTTTGTGTGTATGTGTTTGTGTTTATGGTTGAATTTTTGTCTGTTTGTTTGTGTGTATGTGTTTGTATTTATGGTTGGATGTTTGCTTATCTGTCTGTTTGTTTGTGTGTATGTGTTTGTGTTTATCGTTGAATGTTTGTCTGTTTGTGTGTATGTGTTTGTGTTTATAGTTGGATGTTTGCTTGTTTGTCTGTTTGTGTGTTTGTGTTTATGTTTGAATGTTTGTTTGTGTGTATGAGTTTGTGTTTATGTGTTTAGGTTGAATGTTTGTCTGTTTGTGCGTATGTGTTTATGGTTGGATGTTTGTTTGTCTGTTTGTGTGTATGTATTTGTGTTTATGGTTGGGTGCTTGTTTGTTTGTTAGTCTGTTTGTAGGTTTGTATGTGTTTGTGTGGCTGCGTGTGGCTGTGTGTTTGTGGCTGCGTGTGGCTGTGTGTTTGTGTGTATGTTTTTTGTATGTTTGTATGTTTTTTGTATGTGAAGTTGTGTGTTTGAATGTGTCTGTTTATCTATTTACGGTCGGATGTTTGTTTGTTTTTTATGTATGCATGTGTTTGTGTGTTTATGTGGCTGTGTGTGTTTAGTTGTGTGTATGTTTCTCTATATGTGTAGTTGCATGCTTGGATTACTCTGTTCATGAGTTGTTGTTGGTCCGTATGGGTATCGATAAGGATGATTGTAAACGTTTTTGTGTATTTGTGGTTGTATGTGTTTTTATGCGTGTGTGAGATTGTGGGATTGTATTTTTATGGATGTGTGTGATTTGTTTGTATGTTTTGGTATATGTAAAATTTCACGTTTGTATATTGATTTGTTTGTATGTTTTTGTAAATGTATATTGGCTTGATTGTATGTTTTATATCTGTATATTTGTTGGTATGGGTGTTTGAATGTTTGTATGTTTCAGTTTTTCTTCCTATGAGTAGCTGCTTTTTCAATGTTTGCTTGCAGTTTTGTGAGAGTTCTTAAATGAACTCTTAGGTGGGTTTGAGTTTTTTTTTCTGGCTGGCAATTTATTCGATTTTTTTGTAAAAAAATTTTTTAAAGTTTGAAATAAGATAGGAAAGACGTGCCAATGCATAGGTTTACACTCGAGGAAATATTTCAAAGAGCTGACTCAGGCAAACATTCAGCACCATTATGTATTGATGTATTTGTATATGGACAATCTCGATAGATAGATAGATATTATTTAAAAACTTTCAAATCGACTAATTGAATAATTGATGGAATTATAATGATAATTATTATTATTGAATTATTAATTTTTATTAATTATATTATTTATTGTTAATACTTATTGAATAATTTAATGATTTCCAATAAAATTATGGTGAAAGAAATGACTAAAAAAACCAAACAAGAGATTTGAAGGTATGGAGTCTTCTGGCAAGACAAAAGTTGAAGTCCTCAACCATTCAGTAGAAACTCATAAATAGATTGATCCTTACAATTTTTAACCTCAACCAACGTAGCAATAGTACGTAATGTTTTTGATAGAAAATAAACCTGTATAAAAAAAAATCGATTATGTTAGCAATTTTATTTTATTAAACCTTGTGTTTTTTTTTAAATTTGAAATAGTTCAAATTATATTATTATCTATCTTTTTAGGTACTACCTTCCTGAAGTCTAGGCCTGCAAAGGTTAAAAGGTTAAAGGTCAATTACACTCTTCAAAAATTCAGAAGATTAAATGAATACGTGCTAAACAACGCATCACACACGAAGCATGTGATAGGCGGGATTTTTTTGTCATATTCGAATCCGGTTACTGCGAAACAGCACCAGGCGACCTTAACCATTAGACCATCACGCCGCATGTAAGCAAATTTTCAAACTTTGTCATTAAATAAAGAAAGCAGAAACGACTTTGTGGAATACGTGACGGTGATGATAAGTACAAAATGGCCATCAAAAAAATTTCAACTTGCATGTTGTCAGAATATTTAAGTGGCAGATACCCTTTAGAAGTTTCTAAACACTTAATTATTGCGTGTGTGTGTAAACAAACTGAGCAATTATATGGATGTGGGTTTTTAAAGGTTTTTTCCACTCTTATGTGTGTAAAAGTTTGTTTGTGTGTGCGTGTGTGTGTGTGTGTGTGTGCCTTTTTCATTTCTTTGCATATTTGTTTGTGTTGGTCTGTGTCTATCTAAATTTTTTCATTCTTAAATATGAATTATAGTTACGACAAACATGCATCATTCTGCCCTATCATTATTTCTTAGTTCTAGACATACATGAATAAACTTGAAAAAAAAACAATATAGTTGGCTGTCTCATGTATGTGTGTGTGGTGTGTGTGTGTGTGCGTGTGTGTGGTGTGTGTGCGTGCGCGTGTGTGTGTGGTGTGTGTGTGGTGTGTGTGTGTAAAACAATTTAGAAGATAATACAAGCAGCTACATGTGAAAAAAAACAAAGAAAAAGACAAAAATTAAAAGAAATTTTACAGTGTTTGACATAAAAACGTGTACTGAAATTGGGCAAAAAAATTATTTTTCAACATGAGAAAACACTTTTCGGTTTTTTGTGGGTCAGTGAAACTTTATACTTAAAAGCAAACTAACTTTAAAAAAATGAAAGAAATTATTCATTACAGAAATAAATTATTAAAAACACAAATGCTTTGAATATTAAGTGACATTTTTAATCAAATTGTTATAAACGTTCAAGCATGTATTAGTTAGCCCTCAAAATGTCATCATAATAAAACTTCAAGGTTAACATTTTCCATGGAGAAATTGAAAAATTGATAGATACATTATTCCTATGTCGCATCCTACTTGGTATTGAAAACTTTGCAGATAATCAAAAGTTACACTTATGAGAAAAATTTCTAATTAAAAAATTAAACCTTCTCAAATCTTACAAACTATAAAAAACATTAGCAACTCAAATCTTAAATCAACCGCATACACAAGTACCGAACTAAAGAAAAACATATCTTCTGTAAATAATTTCAAACTTCGAAAATTTTTGCTACAGAAACACGCAAACAG
>NW_008705095.1:545532-547833 GCF_000326865.2 Helobdella robusta | reverse complement strand
TATTGTATTTGTTGTATTGTATTTGTTGTATTGTATTCTTTATATTAAATTTGTTGTATTGTATTTGTTGTACTGTATTTTTCATACTTTGTTTGTTGTATTGTATTTGTTGTATTGTATTTGTTGTAATGTATTTTTTATATTTTATTTTTTATGTTGTATTTGTTGTATTTTGTTCTTTATATTTTATTAATATACAAATGAATGAATGAACGAACGAACGAATGAATGAATAGATAGATGAATAGATTAATAGACAATGTTTTTATTCCAGTGTATTTTTCATAATATATTTTTTGTATTGTATCTGTTGTATTGTATTTGTTGTATTGCATTTTATGTATTGTATCTGTTGTATTGTATTTGTTGTATTTGTTGTATTCCATTTGTTGTATTGTATCTGTTGTATTGTATTAGTTGGTACTTGTTGCTCCGACTTATTTTTCGTAACATGTACTGTATTACTGTGTCCAATTCTTTGCTATCTTTTGTATTTCTTGTACTTTGTTGCAATGTTGTAAAATTGAAATTAATTTTAACGCAAACAACCATTTAAATTCTTTTTTTCTTTTTTTCAATAAAAAAGGTTATTAAAAGGTTAAAGGTTAAAGGTTACTCTCTCTCTCTCTCTCTCTTGCGTTTCCTTCAGAGGTTTCAACGACAAACACACACACACAGCGTATATGAATACGCGTGCAAACCACGCATCATACACATTGCATGTGATAGGCGGGGATCTCTTTGTATTCGAACCCAGTCACTGCAATAGCAAGACCAGGCGCCTTTAATCATTGATCCATCAAGACAGATGAATGAATTTAATAAAGGTTTTAAAATAAAAATGCCTGAGTACGTTTGGTCAGTTTATAATTTATTAACAATTATTAATAATTAACAATTATTAATAATTAACAATTATTAATAATTAACAATTATTAATAATTAATAATTATTAATCACCTACAGTGTACAACAAGTGTTTGTTTCACAATTAAAGGCTTGTAGCAATTTTCAAGGCCATTAAGAGACATTAATCTTCGTTAACAACAGCGCCGGTGTGATTCTGGCTGCTCCTACCTACACATGCACCCGCTTGTTCGAACCTAAGAGCGTTCATAAATAATTCATCTCGTCCTAGGTTCCTCTTCTGTATTCAGCTTGTTGACTGCTTGATTGGGATGTTATTCGCTCTTCAAGTCTAAACTGACGTGGTTATTAAATTTTTTTTTCATAGAATAAATTTTGCTAATGCTGCCGATTGGTTTTGTATTTTTGTTTGATGTTTTTCATCTTTTTTTTCTAACCTTGCAAGGTTGTTTTGCGCGCAAGTTTCGTATTTGTTTGCGCGAAAACGAAAGTAAATTTTTTTTTCTAGTAGCTGAAATCTGAAATGATAAATTGCCTGTGTTTTGTTACTATGCTGCTGCTGCTGTTGTTGTTGTTGGTTGTTTATATTAAATAATTTAAAAAAAATTAACAAGTTCAGTTGTGATGTAGACG
This sequence comes from Helobdella robusta, assembly GCF_000326865.2. Lineage (NCBI taxonomy): Eukaryota > Metazoa > Annelida > Clitellata > Rhynchobdellida > Glossiphoniidae > Helobdella > Helobdella robusta. The sequence continues at coordinate 546,333 of NW_008705095.1, read as the reverse complement.
TGTGACTGAACACTGAACACTGAACTAGATGTAATGTGTGTTTGGTGCTTTGTTATGCAAGCACTCTGTGTGGTTTGCATGTTTTTTTGATCACGTCACGTTTTAATCGCTTCATAATGAGCCGCCGAATAAGTCTGCTTGATGTTAATGACGTAATCATGGCTCTTAACGATGCTGGTATTGTTCCTTAAGCTGTCCTCGACTCTCCTGACGACGATGATGATGATGAGATGATGACGTCATCCATCAATCAAACTCGCTCCTCAATGATAGGTGGCTGTTGTGGTTGCTGCTGTTGTTGATGTAGTGGTGGCTGGGGTGGCCATCGCAGTGACGTTTTGGTGGTTGTAGTGACGTTGTTGTTAGTGGTAGTGGAGTTAGCTGATGGGTTCGTTGCTACATATTGTTGCTGGTTTTAATTTGTTTGTATGTTTGTTACATATAGATTGGTAAAAAGTTCTGAAAAAAAAATTATACACAAAATTCGAAAAAATTCGTCAAGTTTAATTAATTAGATAAGTGTTCTGCACAATTTCAAAGAAATTATTCAGTCTAGCAGGGAATTTTTTTAAAAATTTGAAATAATTTTGCAATGTTAATTCAAGCGAACCGGTTTAGTCATTATTTAGTTTTTATTTGAAAAAAAGAAATTTATTCAGCAGGACTAACTATTCATTAGAAAAAATGTTTTCACGAGAGAAAATAATTTTCAAGGTACAAAAAATTGTTGCTACTCTGTTTCATATCTCAAAAATATAAAATATTAAATAATGACAATAAAATTAATGATCAAATAAATAA
>NW_008705095.1:536073-545482 GCF_000326865.2 Helobdella robusta | reverse complement strand
TGGTGTTGTTGGTGATGATGATGATAGTGATGGTGTTGTTGGTGATGATGATGATAGTGATGGTGTTGTTGGTGATGATGATGATAGTGATGGTGTTGTTGGTGATGATGATGATAGTGATGGTGTTGTTGGTGATGATGATGATGATAGTGATGATGGTGATGATAGTGATGGTGTCAATGGTGATGGTGATGATAGTGATGGTGTCAATGGTGATGGTGATGATAGTGATGGTGTCAATGGTGATGATGATGATAGTGATGGTGTTGTTGGTGATGATGATGATGATAGTGATGATGGTGATGATAGTGATGGTGTCAATGGTGATGGTGATGATAGTGATGGTGTCAATGGTGATGGTGATGATAGTGATGGTGTCAATGGTGATGATGATGATAGTGATGGTGTCAATGGTGATGATGATGATGATAGTGATGATGGTGATGATGACAAAGATAGAAAAGTTAACTATTATTTTTTGACAAAATGAAAGAAGTTTACGATGAGCAAACATTTTTAGATGGCGAGAACTGATTGTGATAATTGATAACGTTCCGAGTAAATTTATTTTTTCTCTGTGTCTAAATGCCATTTTCAACTAAAATACTATAAAATGCAGGAATTATGAGCCGCACAACTTTATGTACTTACCCAAAAACTCCTAGACTTTTTAAAATAATTTTTCACTCAGTTATACAAGTTCCAGCAGCCAAATGATAAGAAAATGTTTTGAAACAAAAGTAAATAAAATGCACTCACTCAACTTACCTCTTCTACCTCTCCCACCAGATAATGAAAAATAACTTGTGTGAGATGCTTTAAGTCACGAGTTAGCATTTAATAGATAGAACGAGATCAGCCTAACAAAAATCTCACCGAATTTAGAATTTCGAAATTCATACCACACCGTGAAATATATCAAAGGTTTGGGTTATATTAAAAAGTTTAACACATTTTTTTGAAGGATTTTTTTTTATAAGACGATGACAGAAAAGCGTCAGTCAATTTTGAGGAATTCAATCTGTCATAAAAATTAACAAATTAGTTTTTTAAAACTACCTATTTTTTTAAATTTGTGATATATGAATTTTAAAAAATAAAAAAAATAAATGAATTTCACGCAATAAACAATTTCTTCTTCTTCTTTCTCGTGCCTTATACTTTCAGGACATTGGCGACCATTGACCTCCGCAAAACCAGATCTTCAACACTTTGTAGTAGTTGAAATGTGGTGATATTCAACAAGTGACACAAGGACTTCGAGAATGTTGTTCGTTGTTTTCCGCGATCTCTTCTCCCTGCACTCTCTCCAGTAGTTGTTAGATTTTCCATTCTTTCCTTCCGCATGATGTGACCAAAAAAACTTTAACTGCCCCCGTCGGATTATCTGTGGTAATTTCCTCTTTTCATAACCGGACTGTTTTAATACATCCTCATTCGAAGTATGAGAGTTTCAACTAATTTTCATAATTCTTCTCAAAAACCACATCTCAGCAGCGTTTGTCATTTAATTCATTTTTTTAGTGAAAAATAATCCATCATCAAACCAACGCCGAGTGAATAATTAATAAAAAATTCATCATCATCAGTGGAATAATCTCACAAATACATCAATTCAATCTCTCCGATAACTCAAAAGTTTAATTGCAGCTGAATGACGGTCTTGGTCCAAAACTTTTCAATTTTTCTTCTGCTCTGGATGAAATAAGTTATCTGAAATAATTTCATGAAAGAATGAAAAATAAATAATGTGAATGAATGAATGAACGAACGAACGAATGAATAAATGAGTGAGTGAATGAGTGAGTGAGTGAGTGAGTGAGTGAGTGAGTGAGTGAGTGAGTGAGTGAGTGAGTGAGTGAGTGAGTGAGTGAGTGAGTGAGTGAGTGAGTGACATTACTTCAAGCTGAGTATAATATTGATGATGTGATGATGATGACGATAGCTGAAATGGTAATGATGAATAATGATGAAATTCAGGAGCAGTTATGATGATGATGAGAAGGTGGAGAAGGAGAAGAGGATGTTGACACGACGATGGTGAATATAGATTTTTCATTGTTATCTGAGGACAAAACGCTGATGCGAGATGGATGTTATTGTCTCATATTTTGCTTTCATTCAATTTTCGTTCACTCATTCCTTCTCTCTCTCTCTCTCTCTTTCTCTTCCTCTTTCTCTCTCTCTTTTTTAATTTCTTTCTCTCTCTCTTTTTCTCTCTCTCTCTCTCTTTCTTCCTCTTTCTTTTTGTTTCAAGTTCCTTTCTTTTTTTTCTTGTATGAAACGATGGGTTGTTTCAGAGTATTTGAACGACCGATGGGAGTATTTGAACTTCCGGTGCATAATTTTTTTTTCACAAAAACATACAATTATATTTCCTTTACACTCAAAAATGTGTGTATACATACAAAAAATTACTCAAACAAACACACAAATACAAAAAACACAAACATACAAAATGATACAATCACGCATACAATAAAAAACATACAAAAAAATGGCATTACTTCAAATAAAAAACAAACTCTTTCCACAATAGATAGCTAAACCATTCAATTTTTGAAATAAACGTCATCCAAAATCATGATACAATAAGAAGTATAGCCCACGACAATGTGTAACTTTCATTTAGAAAAAAAACACACAAACTCACACGCACACATACACAAACGTTAAAAAGATGTTACAGAACTTCTAACGAGGTTTTTGAATTTTCGTTTGCAATTTCAAGAATTTTGTCTCCAGTTCTTAATTTAAAAAACACTTGTACGGTAATAATCATGTAATAATCATTCTACAAATTAATACAAAACTTCTACACAGCTGAAATCAAGTTTGTTTTATACATTGCACACACATAGTGGCATTTATATTCTTATGATAAAATATTTAAACTTTCAACTTATTAATAATGTAATATTATTTATATTTTTACTAAAAGTGCCAATAGATTTGAAATCTAGATCTAGTTTGTATACTGTGAATGTATGTGTTAGTTGCTTTTTGTCGTTGGAGAAACATTCCTTGCCAAAATACTTGGTCGTATCCTAACCATCCGTAGAGATAAGTTCAAATTTTTTGTGAAATTTTTAGCCTTATAACTCATCATTAAATCCATTAAATGGCATTTATAAACGCCTAACCGTGCTATCTCATCAAGTTTATCATTTAAAAATAAATTAGGTGACTGATAACATTTCCGAACCCGATGTACAACAGTTCTCAACAACTCGATCAGTACGAGAAGAACAATTTCTCTTTGTCATTCGGCTCTAACTTTGAAACGTTTTTATAAATAATTTTTAATTTTTTTTTAAAACAACAAAATAGAAAACTTCAAATTTCAACAGTCAAGTCAAATGTTTAAAAAGCCAACATCACATCCTGTCTATTTTTTAACGCATTGAGAATTTTTAAACACAAACCCCAAAAAATTGTTGGAAAAACTTTTAAATTAATTCAACAAACAACAAACCTACCGGCTTTTTTTCTACTTCAATCCAGTTAACTTACTTCAAAGAAGGCTACTCAATAATTCACATGTTAAGTAACTCTGCTCTACGTGCACCAAGTTAATTTTATTTAAAACGTCAATATTGGTATGAAATTTTCAAATTTTTCTCTTCACGACTTTTAGAGTTTTTTGCAAAAAAAAAATTCCTTTTTATGTTTTTACAAATTTTCTTTTGAAGTTTATTGTTTCACTTTGGGTAAAAGTCTGTAAAAAAATTTGTTTGTGGTGATGTGTTACATGAAATCATTTCCTAAGTCAATAAAAAGTTTTGTAGCTTTTAAATATTTGAAATCAACTCAAAATATAATTTAACAATAAAAAGAGAGAGAGAGAGAGAGTTTACAGAATTATTTTACTTCTATGTCCTTTGATATTTTGTGAAAAATGTTTTCAATGAATTTAAGTTTTAAAGTAAAATATGTAAATATACCATTAACGATTTCCTTACATGTAACTACCTCGCATAACCACACTTCCACATTCACACACCACACACACGCACACACACACACGCACGCACACACGCACACGCACGCACACACACACAAGTCACTCTTGTACTAAAAACAGTAGAGGCAGATTTCCATCCATAAAATAATATCTAATCTATCGAATTCGTTCGATAGTTCACATGTCCGTATGCTTCGGTACACATGCACTTGAAGTCAGTAAAATTTGCAGTATTCTATTGAAATTTTTGATGGCGGTACTTATGTAGTACCAGCTACTGCAATTCAACGTACATTGTACTTCATTACATGTATCAATTTTATCATGGCATCATTGATATATTTATAGAAAAGTCTTTTTGTTTATGTTTCATTAATTGATAAATGAATAAATAATAGTAAAATGTAATATATTGTTTCATCAAATTTTTATGTATCGTTATTGCTAGCCAATAAAATACATTTATACATTATTAAATGTTTTTATGATCATTTACGGGTTTAGTTTTTTAAGAATAACCAGGCTTTGGGATTATTAAATGTTTTTATGATCATTTATTGGTTTAGGCTTTGGCTAGCTCCTTGTCAACAAATTGAAATGAACAAAGAGTTTAAACCAAATTATAAAAAAACATTGTTTTCTTGTTCTAAATTTCAACAAATTTAAAGAGGCACACATATTATTGACACAACTCAAACAAAACACTTCCATGCGCAATAAAAGTTTGTCAAAAACAGAAGATAATCAGTCAAACGAACGATGTTTTGCCCTCCAAAAGTTTAAAACATAAACATTGTTTATAAGTAAACAAAAATATATAAATAAAAATAGATGAAAACAAGAATTCACGCCACAACTTATTAGCAAAGTCATCGGTTACCCGGATAAACATTCGATGCAGAATGGTTTTTAAAAGTTGAAAATTTGTTTGTTTTTTTTGCAAGGATTGTAACTAACAACTTCAAAAACACATTTCTAAGTAATAGGAGTTTCCTAAAATTTGGCTTTTGAGGCTAATTACCGCTATTAAAAATTAAATTTAAACAGAAATTATAAAGAAAAAATTCTTTTGTATTTGCGTCATCCAAAAAGTCGTTCCTTGATTTTGCCTCTAGGTATCATTATAAAATTATTTTTTATTTCTCAGTAAAAAATTTTTAAAATTGTTTTCAAAACATTAAAAATAAAATTTTCAAAATGATCTATTTCCTAATAACTACATTTAAAATTTTAACTACATTTAAAACAGATTCCATCAGAAAATTTTCAACATTTTTTCTGCCACGAATGGGTGGTTTTTTTTATGGGGTCTACCTTTGGCCACCTTTTCCTACGCAAATGACTCTGTTGTTTTTTCATGCATGGTGCAGAGGTAAACATCTACGTACGTGCAAATCTTCCATCAACAACATTTAGAACAATGGATTAAGATTTATATTTAAATGATTAAGACGTTCATCTCGATACCGGGATTCAAAAACTTTAAAAATGATTAGAAAAAATCAAAATAATACATTCAAAGATTGAAATTTTTATTAATTTCGAAAATATAAATTGAAAAAAGTCAACATAGGACTTGAGGCAAAGCTGTCAGAAACTTATCAGAACACTTCATAATTTAGCAGCGTGCGAATGAAGCGACTTTATTTATTTTCATTTTCTGAACTTCTTAAAAACTGACGTTGAAAAGAATGTCTCAAATAGTTAATAAACTGTCATTGTCTTCATCGTCTTCATTATCGCCGTCGTCAGTTTTGTAGTCATCGATCATCATTCTTACAGCCAGCCCTAGCGTCCACAATTTTTATATTCGCTACGGCCTTTAGAAGCCACCAAAATATGTTTTGTATGTATGTATGTAGGTTCATAGAGGGTAACATTTCAAATGAATTTTCAAATGCATATAAGAATATTTTTTAGTTATTCGTTAATCCGATCGTCTGTTTTTTATTCATTCGCTCATTTGCTTATTCACTAATTCACTTATTCATTCATTCATTCATTCACTCATTCATTCGTTCATTTATTCATCTATCCATTCATTCATTCAAATCATTCATTCATTCATTCATTCATTCAATTCATTCATTCATTCATTCATTCATCCGTTTATACATCTATCCATCCATTCGATCATTAATTCGTTTATGAACTTATTTATCCTTTTTTTTTTAAATCAGGATAAAATCAAACGATAGAGATAATGATGGAATGGATAACGAATATGATTGACCTGACAAAATTGAAGAAATAATTTCATAACACACAAACACACGCACGCACACATACTCACACACTCACACAAACACATACACAAACACATACACAAACACACAGAGACGTACAAACACATTACAGGGGCAACTAGTTCATCAGACCTACATAGGCAAAGTTACCATTACACCCAAACACATTTTGACAAACGCGTTGGCAGTGACTACATCAGCTGGTGGTGGTGTGGTGTGGTGAGTTGAAATTCAATGATATACAATGCATAGATAATTTTGAGGATAAATTTCATTTTCGAATTCATGCAAGAAAAATTATTAAAGTGTTAATGGTATTTGGAGTTGCCTTGTTGGCTCATGCTGTGAGCTTGAAAACGATGCTAAAATGATTTTTCTAACATCTAGTTTCCAATTTTAAATTTATCTGGGCTGTGTATCATTTCTGTTTGTTGTAATAACTTTCATGAACAAAATGAACAAAATAGGCACTTGAAATGTCTAGAGAGCAATTGAAATAAACCATTCACAAAACCCGTTAAAAAGCCATCCGCCCTAACCAAAAGTACCCAAACGGTCTCAAACAGACATAAACGAAAAAGGGCGCATATGAACCTACTTTAACGAGACATAAAACGAAACACTGGCTGGCACGGATAGACAAATTTAAACTTCAAAAACCGAAGCACTCTGAATCATCGACCTAATCTGGCTATCTAGCCTCGAAGCATAAACCACACAACTATATCCATATAGGTTTTAGTTTTATCGATGGGGGATTCATTTTATAGCAGCATAAATATTAATGCTAATAAACATTCAATGCTACTTTACCATTATATGTTAGTGTTTCTATTTATTCAATCTACAATTTCTGCCTTTATTACATGACGTGTGACTGAACAGATAGCGTGCACTTTGATTTGTCAAATTTAACGAGGTCTGATGAGCTAAAACTTAGCCTAATATAAGTTTTAGTGGTGTGTCTTATGTAAGATGTCCTCAACTCAGCGTCACTCTTCTCTGGAATGCATTTGAAGCCGGTAACAGCAGGTTGCCACTAAGACATTTACCAACTAATGTTTTGGAGAGTTGCAAAGTGATCAGTAACCGCACATTGCTAAAAACAACCACTACTACAACAAAATACCACCACAACCAACAACATCAACAACAACAACATCAACAATGCATCAGCATCAACAACATCCGACAACAACAACATCATCATCAACAACAAAATCAACAACATCAACAACACATCAACAACCGACAACATCAACAACACATCAACAACACATCAACATCATCAACAAAAATATCAACAACAAAATCAACAACCGACAACAACATCAACAACAGCATCAACAACAACATCAGCATTGACAGCTTATAGTTTTCCGAATGTTGTTCAGTCTATGATGGATGGATTGCTATTCATAATGCGCTCATTCCATTGAGGTGTTTTGGCGGAATGAAGATGGTGATGACGATGACGATAATGATTAAGATGATGATGATGTATTGATGACGACGATGATGATGATAGTTGGTCATGAATAATTAGGCAATTTATTCAAACTGTCCAAATGATGACTTTACCTAGCAGTATATTTTGTTGGAGAAGTTTAACACGAGGTCTTAAAAAGTTCACAAAGTTCTCTCATCAATTTATAGTTGAAAACTTTAAAAAAAATAACTTTTTATAATCAAGACTCTGGTTTGTATCGAATTTCTAGCGATGGATTCGACGAATCCAATACTTTACCGAATTGCGAGATTCATGGACAAATTCGAATCAGGATTTGACAACTTCAAGTTCCTAAGTCCCGAATAAAGATTTAAACTTTTTTTTCAAACTATGCTATTTTATTCACAGTATAAATTTAATTAAATTGAATAAAAAAAATAGTTTTTTAATTAAGTTGCAAATACTTCCCACAAAAAGCTATTTAAAAAAACGAACTTGAAAAAACATGAAATAAATCATTTTGTTTGTAGCTAGCTCAAACACTGAAACATAAAAATAATTTTTGAAAAATAATTTTTGAAAAATAATCATTAAAAAAAAACATTTCAAATCAAAAATTTAATTTACTTTCAAAGGTTCTGAAATGACAGTAAGACCAAGAGACCACACACGTCCGTATAGCAGCAAAATTTCATCCAGAAATAGCATCAACGCCATGGTATGGAGCTCCAGATGGTACAACAATCACATCAGCAAAGATAACATTAACAAAAATCACGCCGGTGATGATGATCACATTAATTTCTGTAACTGTAATACAAATGACTTGACAAATAATGATATCAGGTTCAACAACAACAACAACAACAATAACATCAACAACAACAACATCATCAACAACATGAACAATAACATCAACAACTACAACATTAAAAACAACACGAATACAAACAACAAAATCAATCACATCAACAACACTAAAAACAATCTCACCAACGTTATAGACAACAACCTCTGTAAGAAACTAATGAAAATATTTTTTGATAACAACAACACTAAATACCTTAGTTACAAAATTCTTACCAACAAAAACAACAACCACAACAACAACAGCAGCCACCACTACTACTACCACCACAACAACAGCAACAACAGCTACCACTACTACTACAACGATTATTTCAACCACAGCTACATCAGCGACAACCGCAACGACACCAACGACAATGTAATGCCTGCAAGCACAATGGAAAGTTCAAACGCCTTTGTTGCTATGAAAAGCCCTGGCAAAAGAAGTCTTAACAATACGAATAATAATAATATTAATAATAATAACAAAAATGATAATAATAATGATAATGATACTAATAATAATAATAATGATGATAATGATAATAATAATAATATTAATAATAATGATAATAATAATGATAATTATGATAATGATGATATTAATGATAATAATGATAATTATGATAAAAAAATTATAAATAATAGAAATAATAATAGGAATAATAGAAATAATAATATTTATGACGACAATGTTATCGACAAGAATAACAATAACAGTAACTACTATAACATCGAAGTTAACGGAGGTATTAAAAACAAGAACCGCCGAGATCCTAGCGGCAAAAACAAACTCATCCACAACTATATCTCTATCTATGAAATATATCTATATCTTAACAGAAACAAGACAAACTACCATTGTAACAACACCAACCACAACAACAACAGCAACAATAC
>NW_008705095.1:534602-536023 GCF_000326865.2 Helobdella robusta | reverse complement strand
ACAACAGCAACGACCACAGCCACATCAACAACCACTACAACAGCAACAACAACAACATCTCTAAATACAACAACAGCCACAAAAATAACAACAACACAGACAACTACATCAAGAACAAAGTGAATATTAACGACAGAGTAACCATAAACAACAACATCAACTACTCATTTGCTGAGTACGTAAGTGAAGAGAGTGCATTCGAAAATTCAAAACAACAAAACGACGAAAAGACAATTTGGTCTATTAACAACAACAACAACAACAACAACAAAGACAACAACAACAAAAACAACAACAACAACGACAACAAAAACAACAATAGCAACGACATCATTTCAAGCCACATTTCAAACAACAGTTTTAAAATGTATAATACTGACTCCTACAAAAATCTTCTCAACAAAAATACAAACAACAAAAACAGTCACAACATCAACAACAACGACATTGTTGACAACAACAGCAGCAACAAAAACAACAGCAACATCATCAACAACAACAATATCAACAACAACCAGAATCTTAACCACATTTTTAGCAACTACATTGCTAACAGCAAAAACAACAACATCAGCAACATACACAAAAACAACAATGTTGACAACAGTAGCAGCAACAAAATCTACCACTTCTACTTCAGAAACGACAACACACCTTACAGTAACACTTTTTCCAACAAAAAACTGATTAAAACATATTACAGTAACCGAGAGAGCGGAATGGGTAGCTTTATTTTCAACAACCATAACATTTTCAAAAACTATCTAGATAGCAACAACAATTACATTAATCTTCAGAGTAACATTAACAGTCCTAACAACAACAACAACAACAACAAGAAAAACTATATAAACATGATTAATCCGACGACAAACAACAACAACAACTATGTAAATGTAATCGGTAACAGCAATAACAACAACAACTTCAACATAATCAATAACAACAATAACATCAACAACAACCACAACAGCCAAAATGATCACCCAAATGATGTCATCATCAACAACAACAACAACATCGTAATGTTAACTGTAAACAGAACATACATAGTGAACCAGAATACAAATTTGCTGATGGATTGTATGTACCAGACGGGCAGCACCTATAGCATTCTGCAGTACCCCGTCCTCTGGCTCAAGAAGCAAACTGTGGTGATCGCTAATGTGGACGCTTCCATTAACACAAGTGGGTGTTGTGGTAACTGTTGTTGTTGGTGTGGTTGTTGTTACTGTGTTGTTGTTGGTTGTGGTTGTTGTTACTGTTAATGATGGAGTTGTTGTTGTGTTTGTTGTTGTAATTGTTGTTGTTGATGGTGGTGTGGTTGTTGTTACTGTGTTGTTGTTGACGTTGTTGTTGTTTTTGTTGTTTTTGTTGTTGTTGCTGTTGTTGTAGTTGTTGGTGGTGGTGTGGTTGTCGTT
>NW_008705095.1:524505-529552 GCF_000326865.2 Helobdella robusta | reverse complement strand
CAGCAAAAAAATGAATAAATTCACGGTTGAAAAGATAAATTTATTAGTTGATGAATGGATGGTTGGTTCGTCCGAACTTATATACTGATAGATGAGTGAGTGAATAAAAAGCAGTCATATGAATGGACAAATGAACAAATGAATAAACGAACGAAGAACGAATGAACGATCGAGCGAATGAACGAACGAACGATTGAATGAACAAATTGGTTATTAAATTAATGAATGAAAAAACGAATAAACTAACATATGAACAGACGGATGAATGAATGAACGATTGAATCAGAATGAGCGAATAAAAAAACGAATGAATGAATGAGTAAATGAACGAGTGAAGGAACGAATGAATGAACGAATGAATGAACGAGTGAACAACAAACGAATAAAAAAACGAATGAATGAACGAAAGATTGAATGAAAACATGAATGAATAGACATGTAAAAAATTAATAGATGCTAGATAAATCGATGATTGATCTATGCTTATTGCTGATTTCTTTCACAAACACACGCATACATATTCCCGCACACAAGCAAACACACAAACACACACATACAGAGTAAAATACACACACATACACACCGGCAAACACACGTACACATAGTAAAACACACACACACACAAAATATCAATATATAATTATTATTAAAAGTATAAAATTGTGTGTGTGTGTGTGTGTGTGTGTGTTGATGTGTGTGTATAACTGTGTTTCTGTTTGTGCAACTATATGTGTGTATGTGTGTGTGTAATCGAATTTCTGTTTGCAGTACGAAACAGCATATATTGATACATAATTTGAGCCAAAAACATCCACAGTGTTTTTATTCATGCTTGTATATCATCAAAAACATTCAACATCAAAATTTATACGGAGAGGATGGTGATTTAAATCTCAAACTTTACAAATATCTACTGTTATTAGGGGCGGGCAGACTCATAACCGTACTTTTGTTTGCACCTATTTTTGAAATACACATTTAATTACCTAATTCAATGTCATAAAATGGATTTTTTTCCCATATTTGTATTGCATGCTAAAAATATGCCAACCTTCTCGCTAAAAATCTGACCACAAATAGACATTGTTTTCGTTTGCCATCTAGGATTTCGTTAAGACTGGATTGAGTAATAAATTAAAGATTGCATAAAATCGTGTTCAGGCATTGTTTGTGAGTGTGTGTGTTTGTTTGTGTGTGTGTGTTTGTGTGTGTTGTATGTGCTTGGTTTTTGTTTGTTTGTGGTGTGTGTGTGTGTGCTTGATTTTTGTTTGTGTGTGATGTGTGTTGTGTGTGTGATTAAGTGTGAAAATAAAATATATAATCAAAACATGAAGCGATGATTAAAGGGAAGATGACACAAACCATCTTAATGATCACTATTTTTAATATATATGACAGATGTTTGAACAAAAAAAATTTTTTGTCACCTCTTAGAAAAAATTTTTTTTTTTCAATTTTGCGTTTAAAATAATTTTTTTTTGACTCAGCATCCCATCATTAATTTCATCTTTGGACGATATCCTTCGACCCGAAATTTCTACGTTTTGATATTCTAGTGGCGTCCCAACATCAGCAAATTGTAATGCCCATCTTTATGGAGTTTTAGAAGCTACGAATGCTGTTGCTCTAAATTACTATTTACGGCAACCACAACTACCACCTCTGTTACTAATATACCGCTGCTGCTGCTACTACTACTTCACTACTACTACAACTACTACTACTACTACTACTACTACTACTACTATTACTACTTTTACTACTACTACTACTATTACTACTTTACTACTACTACTACAACTACTTTACCACTACTACTACTTCTTCACTACTACTGTTGCTTCAATAGTATTTCTACTACTAACTCAACCACAAAAGCAATATGATTATAATCATTAGCATTGCTACTGCTGCTGCTACCACAACTACTGCTGCTACTACAACCGCTTCATTGTTATTACTACTACTACAACTGCAGTTACTACTACTACTACTACTACTACTACTACTTCTATTACTTCTACTACTACTTCTACTATTACTACTTCTTCTTCTACTACTACTGCTACAACTACTAGCGCTATTACTAATACTACAACTACTTTTACTTAAAAACCAAATTTCAGCCAAGTCGAAAATAAAATTTCTTTAAAGCCTAAATTTCAAATAGAAACTACAATACTGAAAGCGTCAAAAGTCGTGGCTAGCTACAGAAATGGAATTTTTAGTGGCTTTGTTACTCAAAATTGAAGAGAGGACTTTGATGAAAGACCTCAAACGAGAACTAGGATGTTATAGCCTATCAAAATATCAAAAGGTTTGACCTCAAACGTTCAATGCAAATACAATTTCCTTGTTGAATTGTTAAAATTTCATGTAATTTTTTTTCAAATCGTTTTTTAATGATAATGCTTTAACGCATTTCTTTTAAAATTTGTCGATTCGCTTCTCATTAGCATTTTCTTTAAACTTTAGAAATGTAAAAACTTTTCAAAATGTCTTGTTAGGCTTTCGAAGGTTTGACTTCTTTATAAAATCAGAAGCATCAATATGTGACACAAATCGTACAGTCTTTCAACCAACGCCCGTCCGCTACATCCCAGAGCAGCCATCACTCTATCATCATCTTCTTATAAAACTCACCAACCCACAAACTCTTCCGACTCCGAAATGAAAATTAATGGCTCCAGCAACGTATAAATTTCAATTGATTTAAACTAATTCATCGAATTATCATTCATCTCTTCATTCCATATCGATACTCACACGCTAGGCAGAATATATATATATATATATATATACACGCACGCACACACACACACACACACTATGAAAAACAACACACACACACACTATGAAAAACAACACACACACATATAAATACATACACAAACATACACAACACATACACAGAGACACACACGGGCACACACCAACATAGAGTTTTAGGCCAGCATGAACGCGGTTGAAGTTGCAGATAGATCTCCATTGACCTTTGAACTTTGCTATAATTTCAATGGAATATTTATTGACCGCTTCGGAGTGAAGTAATAATTCAGAAAAGGTCGACCGGGCGAAAAATTTTTTGATAAATTTTACGGAACAAAATTTTTTTTTTCGAGAAACTCGTTGTCTATATTTAAAAAATGCTTTGCAGGAGGTTTTATTAATGCTGTTTTGATGTTCTCTGTCGTTGCTCAGGCCCTCTTCTTCGTTGCCAGCATTCTGTAAAAGTTTCATTGTTTTAGTTGTAATGATAACATTTAAAAAGTAGATTTGATCATTTAAAATAATTGAAATAATAATAATATTATTATTATTGTTGTAGTTAATTAGTAATGGTATTCTTATTATAATGATGAAGAATACTAACTGGAAGAAAACTCAAAACGCTGAATTTAAAAATAACCAAGACGAATATAGATGAAGATTATTTTCGTGCCAGTGATTTTCCAGAACGGCGTAGCGTTGTGGTGTGATAAAAACAGATGTCACTACAATTAATACCAACGTTCACTTTTAATCTTTCCTTTTCCTCTTCTAATAATCGCAACTGCTGCTACTACAGTAACCACAGTAATGACGTCACACTCATTGTCATAATCGTCCGCCAACTGGTTATAAATAACCATAACTATTGTCATTAATGTCTCGCCATAACTTTCGTATCGTCAACTTGACAGTCCGAAAAAGCGTCATGAATTCTGTCACCAACAACAATAGTATTGTCATTGGTGTTAACAGTGGTGGATTTATAAGAGGACGAAGAAGAGCTCTCCCTTCCGCAAACTGTCTATTTCATTTTCATCATTGTTCTTCCACGTCAAATTTTATAATGCCGACACTAAATTAAATTTTGACCCGCCCCTTGTCAACATTGTTTAGATCAGCAGCTGATTATCTACTTGAAAGTAAAGCAAATATCAAGCGAAACAAAAACTCCGAAACCTGAAATTTTAGCGGATTTTAAAATTTAAAAAATACTTAAAACTACACATTAAAATACTTCCAAAAAAATTACTAAAACTACATTAGCGAACAAACAACAATCGCGATAAGAAAGCATCAATGAATCGTTATTACATTAACGTGAGTAAAACATCATGTTACTGCTACCATATCATGTTGCCATTACATTCATTTCGCTACAACAATAAAACTGCCTGCAACAAAACATGAAAATAACATTCTATTCCATCACATCATCCACATCATCATTACATTGCTAGCACGTCCATATCAGGCCTACAACATACCGACAAAATTATAACAAGTTTTCAATAAAGTCAACTTCAAACTTGTACTATCTGACCATGATCACATACAAGCCAGGCCAGTTTGAGTTAGTGATCAATCCAATCGACTACAAAGTCTGTGCTTGTGCAGACATCCATAAAGCCAGACCGGCACATCCAATCTATGCGATCATCTATCCAGAATGAAAATATGTATTTGTAGAGTCAATATCAACTTGACGTCATCGTCGTCATCATCATCAACGTCGTTGTTTTTCTAGCTAGGACCCTGAAAGAATTTTAGAAAAGTTTTTATGTTATAATAAAATTTACCTGGAAAAATTAATAAAAATTGTATGACCAAATAAATCCTTCCATCATCACCTTTTGTTCATAATTTCCAGCATTTCCTTTCAAGAAAAAAAAGTATTTTAATCCATTTATTCATTTTAAATACGCAAATTTGGATTAAAAATTTTCATGTAAAAATATGCAAACAATTATATGGAACTTCTTGGTGCCTAATAACTCCACCATTCAAATGGCCTGCAATGTATATCAATCTAATTTCAATGAATGCTCTCTTATTGGGCCCACTCGATCCACTCCCAAAACCATCATTTACTCTTTCCACAGCCTGCCTATCTAATATTTTCATAGTCTTTTCTTTCTCTCAATCTTCCTCTTCTATTTCTTTTTTTCCTATTTTATTTTCTCTCTTTCTCCCTCTCTCTCTCTCTCTCTCTCTCTCTCTCTCTCTCTCTCTCTCTCTCTCTCTCTCTTGGAGTCGCTACACGTACATGTGTACGTTT
>NW_008705095.1:522035-523782 GCF_000326865.2 Helobdella robusta | reverse complement strand
GTACATATACATTTGGGCAGCCGTGTGTGTGTGTTTGTATTTGCTTATCGGGCATAATTTTTCACAAGAAATTTTTTTTTACTTTTTGTGGTGATCTGCTGGCGCGAATGATAAATGTGGAAATATGATGAGGTGAAGAAGAGGAAGAATGAGAAAAAGTGAAGATTGAGAAAAAGTGAAAAATGAGAAAAAGTGAAGAATGAGAAAAAGTGAAGAATGAGAAAAAGTGAAGAATGAGAAAAAGTGAAGAATGAGAAAAAGTGAAACTTCATCGGAGTGAAAGTTGAAAAAAGTGAGAATGAAAATAAATTTTCTTAAGAATTTAAAAGATGAAATGTGCAAAAAGTCATTATGTGGTTTAATTAGGGACATTTTTTTCCAAGGTAATTTGACGCCGGCCAAGATGCTAACAATTCAATTAAGTCGGACAAGATGATTGAAAAAGGAGTTAAATGGAAAACTGAATGAAGGAATGAGTAACTGAAGGAATGAATGAATGAATGAACGAACGAACGAATCAATCTTGTGAAAAATGAGGAAAAGTGAAGAATGAGAAAAAGTGAAGATGAACAAACAAATAAACAAACATACATGAACAATCAATCAATCAATCAATCAATCAATCAATCAATCAATCAATCAATCAATCAATCAATCAATCAATCAATCAATCAATCAATCAATCAATCAATCAATCAATCAATCAATCAATCAATCAATCAATCAATCAATCAATCAATCAATCAATCAATCAATCAATCAATCAATCAATCAATCAATCAATCAATCAATCAATCAATCAATCAATCAATCAATCAATCAATCAATCAATCAATCAACCAACCAACCATCCAACCAACCATCCAACCAACCATCCAACCAACCAACCAACTAATCAATCAATCAATCAATCAAACATACAAACACTCAAACATACAAACACTCAAACATACAAACATTCAAATATACAAACGTCTTCATGTTGTTATGTTGATGTGTTTGTATGTTTGTGTGTAAGTTTAAATGTGTCTTCAATGATATTATGTATTTATTTATGTTTGTATTCAATATTCAATTTAGTATATATTTATTTGATACAAACAAAACAGAAAAAATTGTATGCATATATGTATGTATGTATGTTTGTTTGTTTGTATGTGCGTATGTATGTTTGTATGTATGTATGTATGTATGTATGTATGTATGTTTGTATGTTTGTATGTAGTTATGTATGTATGTTTGTATGTATGTATGTTTGTATGTTTGTATGTATGTATGTGTGTTTGTATGTATGTATGTTTGTATGTATGTATGTTTGTATGTTTGCATGTTTGTATGTATGTATGTATGTTTGTATGTTTGTATGTATGTATGTATGTATGTTTGTATGTTTGTATGTATGTATGTTTGTATGTATGTATGTTTGTATGTTTGCATGTTGGTATGCCATAGCCTTCGTTTCTCTTATCAATTTATCAGACCGTTAATTTCAATATGAAAGTCATCAATTTGAATAACGTTTGGCTGGGCCTCTCTGAAGTGCTGATCATGGTGGTGGCTCTGGTGCAATTATTGGTGGTGGTTTTTCTGTTGTTGTTCGTGTTGTTGTTGTTTGTGTTATTTGTCTGTGTTGTTGTCTGTGTTGTTGTTTGTGCTGATTGAGAACAGTGTTTTGAAAACATTGAAAACAATAGATGAAAACAACAACTGGCATTGTTTTTCTAACATGCTGTTGTTGATGTTGTGT
>NW_008705095.1:521044-521985 GCF_000326865.2 Helobdella robusta | reverse complement strand
ATGGTGGTGGTGGTGGTGGTGGAGTGGGGGTGGTGGTGGTGGTGGAGTGGGGATGGTGGTGATGGTGGTGGTGATGGGTGATACATTTTTTCCGATCGTGTAATGAGAATTCGCTTTTGTTGGAAATTATGAATGAACTTTTATTTCAAAAATGTGCATATCGTCATCATCATAATCTCCAACATCCTCATCATCATCATCACAATCACCACCACTATCATCATCATCATCAACATCCTCATCATCATCATCACCATCATCATCATCATCATCATCACCATCATCATCATCATCACCATCATCATCATCATCATCATCATCATCATCATCACCATCATCTTCTTCATAATAATCACCATTCATATCATCGTTATCTCCACCACCACCACCATCACCACCACCACCACCGTCGTCATCAGACGCCCACCCAGAGGACAGCGGCAACTACACATGCGAGATAAGAGGTCCGAGCAGCCTGGTCGTCAGGAGAGTTACTCACGCTCTCTACGTCAGAGGTGATGATGATGATGGTAGTGGTGATTGTGATGATGATGATGATGGTGGTGGTGGTGGTGGTGGTGATGATGATGATGGTAGTGGTGGTGGTGATGATGATTGTCATGATGATGGTTGTGGTGACAGTGTGTCATCATTAGTGTCATGATTATTGTCATCGTCATTCCTGTATACATGCAAACGTACGTGCCTTAACAGATACAAACACACACAAGCACAGAACTGATTGCAATTAAACAAACACAAACATACAAACATGAATATACATACACACACAAACATACATACAAACATAAACATACACACAAACATGCAAACATACATATACACACACACAAATTCACAGCATACATACAGATCGAAATTCCCATAAAATGTACAGACAGAAATGCAAACAACACAAAATTGAACACCAAAACGTGCCT
>NW_008705095.1:519685-520777 GCF_000326865.2 Helobdella robusta | reverse complement strand
CACAACACACACACACACACAGTCCACACACACACATTCACACACAAACACATCCACACACACACACACATACACACACACACATTCACACACACACATCCACACACACACACACACAAACACATCCACACACACACACAAATACACACACACACACACATCCACACACACACATCCACACACACACAAACACATCCACACACACACACACATACATACACACACATACACACACACAAACATACAAGCAAGCATCTACAAAAAACACAGACGGACACAAACGACTGCAAAAGGGTATTAAAAAGTTGTTAGCTAGGCAGATCAATAAATAACCCAAAATAACAGCCAAGCTGGCGAGTCAAACTGCTTGCTATCTATCAGCCCGCCCGTCCCCGCTCCTTCCTTCCACCCACAAACATGAAAAAGATCCACATCCTACGGAATATCAAAAGATCACATGATCGGGAGCACGTGATCGCTATTTGGTGACGTCAGAGGTCACTGGAGGTCAGACGTGGTCACGTGAGATGTGAGCAACATGTGTGCCGGCCAAATGATGGAGATGATGAGGATGATGGTAGTGGTGATGGTGGTGGTGGTGGTGGTGGGAGTAGTGAAAATGTGAGTGGACATGATGGGGAATGGTGATGGAGATGGTGGTGGCAATGAGGGGAATGGCTCAATACGTTAGTGGTGGAAAAAAAGAAAAAATGACGAAACCATGACGTCATCAGAAAATACATCACAAAGATAGTAAAACTCATCACGAATGATGACGGTTATTATTAGAGCAAGTTAACTGAAGTGGAAACAAAAAAAAACATTATAAATGACCAAACATTTGTTGTTGCTAACGAAACACACTCACACACACCACATACATACACAACACATACATAGACACACACCACATACATGCACACACACGCGCACACTTATTGAGGAATTAATTAACGAACTGAAAAAGGTTAAAAGCATCTTTTTTTTGAGTTATAAATCTTTTATATTGAGAAAATAGACAATTATTTTGCATACGGTTTCTATAAAATGTTTTTCATCTATCAATAATAAATAATTCTATCTGAACAGCAG
>NW_008705095.1:517042-519635 GCF_000326865.2 Helobdella robusta | reverse complement strand
AAAAATGAAGAAAGATAATAATTAAATTTTTCCATAGTTGGTTTTTGTTATATTGAAAACATGCAACGTCTCGTGCACTCGAATGCGTCCATCTACTTATTACATTGTCAAGATCTGTCAATACTTTGAAGGTTAAAAAGCATTTTTGTTTTTTTTTTAGAAAAAAAAACAAGAATGAAAAGAAAAAAAACCATTCCTGGCGTTATTATTTATAGCTCTCACAAACAACGTTTTGAATATTCATGCGGTTATACAAAAAACTGTACAACGTTATTTTAATTTTTTTTAATTTACAAAGTTAAAATATCCTTTTTTGGAGGTAACCTTTCTTAAGAGGCTATTCAATTTGTTGGCTAGAGAGACACACATACATACAAACACACTTAGTAGTTAGACCAACAAACATACACACATACATGCAAAGATACATACCACACACACACACACACACACACACACACACACACACACACATACAAACATACAAACATACAAACAAACATGGATAGTGGGACATGCACCAGTAACTTCCCAAACAATCTTCAGCCAACTGTAGAACGTTGGTTCATGGAACATTCTGTCAATTAATCATCCGGATGTGCGTGTGTGTGTGTCTGTGCGTGTGTGTCTGTCTGTGTGTGTGTGTGTGTGTGTTTGCTTACATCCTAATTATTAACAATAGAGACGGGTACCCATTCATTCATTTATACTCCAAAAATTTGATTCTCATCCCGAAGGAAGTTTCCCTCAAGATTTCATTTAATTATTTCTTTTAAATATTCATCAGCCATGCATTTGTACAAACGATGGAGCCATCATCCAAATGTCCATCCATCAATTCTGTTTCATCCATTAACCGATATGTCATTCTTCCATTCAATCATCTACCAGTAAAAAACATGCGGTATATATGATAATTGCATCCAATACAATCAGATTTTGAAAAGGTTTTGAAATATTTTTTTTTAAATTCACTATACCAAAAAATAAAATTAACAAAACATCAAAGATACTTTAAAAAATAATTTGTATGTTTTGTATTTTTTTGTAGAAAAAAATACAATTTTAGTTTGCTTGAGTTGGAACACTCAGAAAAAGTTTTGAAGTTTTGTTTTTATTTTTCATTTTAATAAATTTTTACTCCTTTGAACTTATTGCAAACATTTGAACCCTTAAAAAATTCAAAATACTCATTTTTTGTTGTTTCCGAGTTGAATTTCTGAAAACAAGGAGATGAAAACTTTAAAATTGAAGTATAAAACTACTTTGTTTTGTGCTCGTTTTTTGTTGCTGCTTTGTTGTACTATTATTAGATTTTTTTGAAGTTTCTTTGATTTTACTTCATGTGATTAGGACTAGATTTTGAAAGACAAATTATTGTAATTATGATGATATTAATGATGTTGATGACGATGACGAAGAAGATGATGATGACGATTAAGATAAAGATGAGGAAGAAGAAAAAGATGATGAAGAAGATGATGATGGTGGTGATGAAAAAGATGTTGATGATGGTGATGATGATGATGATGGGGGGAGAAAGAAGAGTAGAAAAGTGGCGATAAAACTAAAGACTATTACAATCATAAGACGAATGAAACCAATGAATAATCACACAAAAAACCGACAAGCTTTTTCAATGTTAATTGGCCAATAGACGTTTACTGTGACGTTTACTCATTACGTAATATGAAAAAAAGTTGTAGTAGTAGTAGAAGAAGTAGCAGTAGTAGTAGCAGCAGAAGTAGTAGCAGCAGTGGCGACAAATAATAATGATGACGTCATTTCTGATTGTGATGGTGATAACAGTAAGTAAGTAAAAAAATTAAATATAGTTGAAAGAGTCGCCAGAACTTTCCAACTGACCGTCTGTAGTGTTTTAATTATGCATCGTATCCTCTCTGAAAACCGGCAAGTTGAGTAGAGTCCTTTTGAAAAAAATTGTTGTGAAACTTCGTGCTTGCAAATTTCCACAGTTTCACTCGAATTTTCTAACAGTAACTTCAAGGGACAACAATCTTTAAGACAACCTTCCTCGCCATCATCATTAACATCCTCTCCACCATCGTCATCTTCATCGCCCTATACGTTAACTCATGCCCTCAAATGTTTCCTTAACTTACTTCGCTCCGTGCCGATATTTGCCGTTTCAATGTATACAACATGGAGAGACTGTTGAAGAATTGCTAATTATACAAGAGGAACGAATTTGTATTGCGAATGTTTAAGTACATAAAATCATTATGTAGAGTAGGCTAGATTGTATAAATAATTTTTATGTAATATTGTGTGAGACAGTTGAACAAAGCCAGTTGTTTTTATATTTCGAAAAATGTAAATCATCTCTCTTGGATCACATTCCCCTTCAATATAATGTTACATTATGCAACTACCATATGCAAATAGTAAGTTAAAATTAATTTAATTTTATCTCAATCTTTATTATTATCAAAAATTAATCTTTAATCTAATTAATTCCAATCTAAATTGCTGTTGAAAATACAAAACTCTTAAAGATCTGACAAACTGAATCTTTTTTATTATTATTATTATTATTTAAAAATCAGGATCTGACAGACGCAGAAACTGTCAC
>NW_008705095.1:504542-514542 GCF_000326865.2 Helobdella robusta | reverse complement strand
TGTTGTTGTTGATGTTGTTGTTGCTGTTGTTGATTTTGTTGTTGTTGTTGCTGTTGTTGTTGTTGCTGCTGTTATTGTTGTTATTGTTGTTGTTGTTATTGTTGTTGTTGATGCTGCTGCTGCTGTTGTTGATGTTGTTGTTGTTGCTGTTGTTGTTATTGTTATTGTTGTTGTTGTTTTTTTGATATAACTTAACTTATGTTATTGATTAAGTTTTGACAAATTTTATAAATTAAAGCGGGTTAAGGTTAGGTGTGGTTTTAATTGTATTTCGTGTGTGTGTGTGTGTGTGTTGTTGTTGAAAATAATTTATGCTGTTGTGTTTGTGTGTTTTGTTTGTTGCTCTATGACTTTGTAAGATGAGCGTATTTCTTTATTTCAGTTCATGAGTGGATTGTGTGTGAATTGTGTGGAATGTGAGAGGTTTTAAATTTTTGGGATCTCTTGCTAAAGATGTTGGCATTCATATTTTCTTTTTCAATTCACTTTTCTTTTATTTATTCATTTTTGTCCAGTCCAGTTTGTCCATTTCATTTTATTCATTCATTCTTTCTTTCATTCGTTCGTGCAGTCATTTTTTATTATTCTTGTCGTTTCTTCGTTTTTTCATTAATTTATTTCTTCATACTTTCATTCATTCTTTTATTAAATCATCATCATCATCATATTACATTTGAATGAAATTTTGTCGCGGGGCTCCATCAATCACACACGTTGGGGGCGGGAGGTCAGGGTCATCTGTACTCCAGACGACGATGATGATGATGGTGGTGATGAACTTGATGGTGATGATGATGGTGGTGATGATGATGATGACGGTGGTGGTGATGATGATGGTAGTGATAATGGTGGTGATGATGATGATGGTGATGACGATGACGACACCGATGATGATGATGACGATGATGGTGACGATGATCGTGATGACGGTGTTGATAGTCATCAGTTCCATGAAAATGAACATAGATATTCCAATAATGATGAATATTTAAATGATTATATCAATATATGATCAGACACATGCATCTTACGATGTACTCAAAATTAGTTGGGATTTTTTCGCGTTCGAACCAGGAACTTGCAACGCCAGGACCAGCCGACTTGGCCACAACACTATTTATCTTTTTCTCTCTCTATCTCTCTCTCTCTCTCTCTCTTTCTCTCTTTTTTTCTCTCTCTCTTTCTCTCTCTATCCTTTTCAATTTTATTATTCATAAAATACTTTTCTATTTTTTTCTCTTAGTTCTTTGCTATTTTTCCAGAAAAAATATCATTTTGATAATTTTTTCAATCAAATTTTTCCATTGCAGAATGCATTCACTTCTTTCATGATGTTTGCATCGCAAAAAACCCCCTTTTAATGGTTATAAAAAACATCTTATTTGTACACATAAGTGCTGAAAAGATAAAAATTGAGAAAACCGTTTCGATTTTTACAAAAAAAAACAATATTTCTCTCTTGATTGTGTTGCTTTTATTGATTCACATGTGAATATAAAGTTTTTTGATGATTGTTAGAAGACTATTTTGCTCGTACTGAAATTAATCTATTTTGTTTTCATGTCATATTATATGTATATAATATTAATTTAATATTATATTTATTATTATTATATTTATTATATATTTCTATTTAATTTTTATTCAAAACTTTATCCCACAAACACAGTTCCAATCAACAAGGTGCATCTAACGCAGAGCAAAGTCCAGTATGAAGATCATATGCATGTGCAGAATTTTGTCAACAAACACCACCACAACAACAACAACAACAACAACAACAACAATGATAATAATAATAATAATAATAATAACAATAACAGCAATGAAGGTATTAATATTGGCATGAAAAAAATTAATTATAACAACAATATTAACTTAATGGTCTCAAACAACAACAACATCGACAACAACAACAACAACAATAACATCAAATACAACTACAATCACATCAACACAAGCGACGACAACAACAACAACAACAATGCTAAAATTGATGAAGAGGATAGCAACAACAACGTTAATAAAAATCATCAACAAAACAACAAATACAACGTCAACAACATCAACAAATACCACTATAACATTAACAACAATCGCAACAACATCCACAACAATCACAACAACAACAACATCCACATCAACAACATCCACAACAACAAAAACAACAACAACAACAACAACAACAACAACAACGTCCACATCAACAACAACAACAACAAATCGACAAAAGTGTTCAACTTGAACCAACTGCACTCCTCCTCTCTAAGGTGCATAGTGATCGGGGGCTATCCACCGCCCCATGTTGATATCTTTCTCAATGACCTTGATATCACCAAACAGTTCAACTACAAAGCCACTTGTCTAAAAGTTTGAAATTCGTTTAAATTTTGATAAATTAAAAAATAACATAATAATCATGTTGGGCGCCGTGATGGCTCAATGGTTAAAGGCGCCTGGTCTTGCTATTGCAGTGACTGGGTTCGAATACAAAGAGATCCCCGCCTATCACATGAAATGTGTATGATGCGTGGTTTGCACGCGTATTCATATACGCTGTGTGTGTGTGTTTGTCGTTGAAACCTCTGAAGGAAACGCAAGAGAGAGAGAGAGAGAGAGAGTAACCTTTAACCTTTAACCTTTAAATAATCGGCTAATTATTTAATATAAATTTATTCTTTTATTTAATAATCTATTGATTATTCAAAAAGCCAATAAACGTTAAATATAACGCGCCCTAATATTTAAGAATATTTATAAATCTTTTAAAGTAAATAATCATGAAAAGTATTTATTATTCCTTGAATCTTGAACCCTTAGAACAATAAAATTTAGTTAACAAAGAACGCAAAATGCTTCAATGATCAAAAAACTCTTTGATTCATTCTTAAATATGCAACAAAAGGTTAGAGGTTAAAGGTCAATTGCGATCTTCCCAGGTTCATAGGATTCAACCACATGCAAACATCATGTATATACGAACGCATGTGATCTTCTTGTCATAGTCGAATCGAACCTGGTCACTGCGAAACAGTAGCAGGCGACCTTAACCACTAGGCCACCATGGCACTCATGCATATATACAAATACATATACAAAAATTCACACGTTCATATTCATGTATGTATATGGCAATACATTTACGCCCATGTACATATACAAACGTCGTGCATACATATGCGTGATACAAAAACAAATATTTCTGCATATGAATGTGAACACACATGCATACACACATACATATATACATACATATATACACATATATACACACATATTCCATAATACAAACACGCACATAAAACGGTCAACATAATTTATATGCAAGAGTAAGCTTATGAGAAGAAAAAGCTATCCAAATTAACCTCGGGCATACAAAAACACATGTGTGCGTAGAGTCATATTGTATTATTCCACATGCTTCTTACAAAAACCAGCTGCTTTTTTTAATTTTTTTACTTTTTAAAAAATATTTTGCTAACATAAATTATTTTTTTTTAGTTTGTTTGAAGACAAACAAATGCGAGGTTGCGTGTGTTTGTGTGTGTGTGTTGTGTGTGTGTAGTTGTGTGTGTGTGTTGTGTGTGTGTGTGATGTGTGTGTTAAGTCTGTGTGGACATGATGGTAGGCAAACAAAATTGATGTGAATCGAATCATTGTCATTTAGAATGAGCAAAAAGTTTTTTAGACATGAAAGTATGTACAATGTAGACGTTTTTCATGTAAATTTTATTCAGGCATATGTCTGCTAATTTTTTTTTTCCAGCTTTCAAAACAGTTTATCATGCATCTTACTACACACACACACACACACACACACACACACACACACACACACACACACACACACACACATAATCATTTGCATCTAACAACATAAAAATTAACGTAAGAAATGGAACGCGGAAATAAGAAAAGCAGCCAGCCACAGCCATCCAGCTGGCAAACGAGTAATGAAATATGAGGAGCATGTGGTGCTCTGAGGAAATAACAAGAGTAGAGGGAAAAAATTTTTGTTTATTGTAATGAAACGCTGTAAATCGTAATTCGGCATACAATTTGAAACAATAACCACAAAATAAACACCATTAGGTGGTAGACTCGCTAAAATAAAGAGCAATTCAAACGTTTGCTGCACACATGCACTTGCAAGATTGAACTCGTATTTTTAGTAACAGGATTAACATTCATGGCGCAATATATTAATAAAACTTAATTGTCAGTAGTATCAATGATAAACAACCTAAGCATACAAAAGCATTAGACAAACAGTACCGACAAGTTAGCTCAGTCGATAGGAGTGCCATTTGTAATTATGAAATGACGTGTTGCTGGCAGTATTGCATAGTGGTGAACAACAAATTAGAGTCACATTTAATGTCATTTTTATTTGTAAATAACCTCAATGTTTTAAAAAACAACAAAAACATCAAAAACAGCTTGCTAACACACACCACACACACGCACACAAACACAAAGAGACATAAATAGAAAAAAAGAAAAAGAGAGAAAGAGGAAGAAAAAAAGAGAGAGGGAGACATAGACATAACCTCCTCATCATACACCCGATACGAAAAAAGACTCTTTGCATGCAGATTAACAACAAAACATTTGATGCCGGGCTATTAAATATTAAGAGGATTACTTAGGGCTAGATATTTATATGGGTCCCGCTCTGCCTGCAACACCTATCGCTGAATGAGGTGTTGTGGTTTTTAAAACTGGTAAAATATGCCGAGTTACATGAGAAGGTACGTAGATAAGTTTATAGTTTTTTTTAGTCAAGTTTTGTAAGTCTTTAAGTATATTTAGTAACGGGCCATAGCAAAATGATATGGTTTTATTAGACTGTAGTTATTTTTCGTCAAGTAGCTAGAGAACTTGTGAAAACTCGTAAGAAAATAATACTTGAACATCGGGCAATGACAACGATCCAGTTCCATTTTAAATAATTAACTTTTAGGTAATTTTTGTAGAGAAAAAAATCATAGAAAACATCTTTATACACATTGTAATAGGACCACAAAATTTTTTTCAACTTTTCAACGATTTGAAAATTACATACGTACTGTAGTCTATATAAATGAAATGGAACCGGTAAACAGTTAAAAAAAAACCTTCACAAGTAGAACAATGTTATACACTTTCAAAGAATTACCAACAAATCACTCTTCATTTACGTAAAGCTCAATTACAACAACAACGTTAATTACAACAGCATCAATTACATCAACATGAACAACAACACCAATTACAACAACAACAGTAACAACAACACCAATTACAACAACAACAGTAACAACAACACCAATTACAACAACAACAGTAACAACAACACCAATTACAACAACAACAGCAACAACAACACCAATTACAACAACAACAGCAACAACAACATCATCAATAACAATAAAGACATTAATCATACCATCAACCTGATTTTAACAGAAATTATCTCACGAATTAAAACTATAAACCAAATAACACAAAAGGAAGTTGGCATGTTAGCAGCAGTTACTTGCATAACGCCATAGAAACAGTGTCTTACCCTTCACAATAAAATTATTTATAACAAAAAAAAATAAGTTACGTTAATAATTACAATAATAATAACAAAATGATTGTAATAATAACAATAATAATAACGATCCAACGCAATAATAATAACGATTTTAACTGTTTAATCTCTTCTTCTCACCTTGGGTCATGCCTCGGCGATGAAGTCTCTCCGAAGTTTCATCAGTAACGCTCTAGATAATTATTATAATTTTTCAAATTCTCCATTCAACTGGTTTATACAAAAAAAAAATAAAAAAATAAATTAAATCATAATTAAGTCCTAATAAAATAGAGAATGTAGAATAGATAAAAATAATAATAATAAAATTTGGTTATAATGAATTCCAGATGAATAGTCTAGGAAAGAAAGAATAATAAAGAAAATTTTGTGAAAAGTTCAACCGCCTCTGAAGCAACTTTCGTGAAATATTTTAAAGTATATTTTTAACAATTTCTCATTCAATATTTCTCACATGAATAAACAAATTGACACAAGCTGTACGTAAATCTACACATTCCATACATTGAATATGGCAGGCAGGGATCTATTTGCATTTGAACCCGGTTACTGCAACGGCAAGGCCACGTACGTTACCCACTAAGCCACGTCGTATCTCTATCAAAAACAGACACAATTTTCTAATACAAGTAGGAGTTTGAAGATTTACAAGATCATAAGTAAAAACTTTACGGGCAGTTTTGCAATATTCTAGCGGGGAATATTTCGAAGAGTCGCGAGCTGTTATGCCGTCATAAACGTCTACATCCGTAAGATGACGGTCCAGTTGAGCTCATTCTTTGGACTGCAGTTGAGGTGATGGAGAAAATTGAAGATGGAAAGTAAGTGTATTGGAAGAGCGCTGTCCAGTAGGGTGGGCGAAAGTGATGCAAAATGATTTCAACTTGAGACGATTAACCTACGCGTGATGTTGCAAGCTGGTTGGCAAACTTCCTCTGCATCTGAATTTTAATTTAAAAAATTCTGTTCTCTCAAAAAAAATAAAAAATTTTTACAATCTAATAACAACCGATACATAAAAAACAACCAAAATTCATTTATTTTCAAATAAACTTTGAATCAAAGCAAGAACAATAAGATTAACAATGGTAATCAGGAAGATCGCAATAGAAAAACTTTTTACATTACAAACCCAAACCAGCTAGTCTAACCAGTGCACACACACACGCACACTCACACACACGCACAAAACAACCCTAACCCAACTAACCAACCCTCTTAGACCGTAGGCCCTACAGGTCTGATGGTACCCCTGTACATAGTGGAGCGTTACCTGGACCTGTACAACCCAACGGAGAGTGACGATGGTAAGGTTTTAACCTGCAAGGCGTCTGTTGTTGGCCTAAACTCCGTTTACGATCAAGTTCTTCTGGATGTCTCATGTAAGTGGCTTTGTATGGCCGGTGTTTTAAGATTGAGTTTAAACTGATGGTTGTTAGTAGGTTAAAAAGGTTAAAGTCCAGGCCTGCAAAGGTTGAAAGGTTAAAGGTCAATTACACTCTTCCAAAGTTCAGAGGATTCAACGAAGCGCACAGACATCGTATTTGAATACGTGCTAAATGACGCCTTACACACAAAACATGTGATGGGCGGGATCTTTTTGCCATATTCGAACCCGGTCGCTGCGAAACAGCACCAACCGACCTTAACCATTAGACCATTAGGTAAACCGGTTGAAATGGAGATTGTTGGGTTTTCCAATTTTCTGCCGTCTAACTAATTAGGTTTGTTAATTTGATTAGGTTTATCTGTTTGGTTAATTGATTAATTAATTAATTAATTAATTTACTGGTAAATATATCTAATGAATCAGTGGATAAGCTTGTTATTTGTCATCATCACTGAACTTACAAAGGAATTTTTATAAAGAACAAATAAATTAATAGTCTGAAAACAGTCTGAAAATTAACTTCTTTAATAAACTTACTACTGCGTGTTTATTTTAAATCACTGAAAATGGTGAAAAATTGATAAAAAAAATTTGAATATTATTTTCTCAAAATGGTAAAATATTGAAAATTAATTATTCATTAAATTAACAAAATTTTCATTCCTTCAAAACCCAGTCGCACCTTGGTCTGAATGTTACACTCCTCTCCATGACGTCAACATAACCAACGACGACAAAAACTTCCACCTACGTCAAAACTTCCCGCCCTACCAGAATCGCCTGCTGCCGCGTCATCAGCCACAAAGAAGCCACCACCATCACCATCATCAGCATTCCTCAACTCAAGATGATCACCATCATCACCATCCTCCTCATCATCATCATCATCATCGTTCTCGTCATCTCAGCCAGCGTTTTCAAACTAACAACGACAACAACCGCGACCGCAACGACCGCTACCACAACAACGACAACGACCACAACAACAACAATCGGTATTCTTATCGGTCATTTAACAACAAAACCGGCGGTAAAAACATTCACAACAACTTTGAAAGTACGTCATTTTTAATCCTCCTTTTTTGCAATTCATTGAATATACTAGGCGGCGAGATAGTGTAATGGTTAAGGCGCCTGGTACGGATGTTGTAGTTGCTGGGTTCGAACGCAAATGACGTCCTCGCTTATCACATGCAGTGTGATTTTTTTATTTATTTTGAATAACCTCACTGAAACACTCATAGAAAACTACAATTTGTTGAGAAAGTGATCAACACGCCGAAAATTCATACAACACTAACAAAAATAACAACGACACAACAACAACACAAAAACAACAACACAGCAACAACAACACAGCAACAACAACACATCAACCTCATCAACAACGCAACAACAACAACACATCAACAACAAAACATATCAACAACAACAACACATCAACCCCATTAACAACACAAAAAAAACACATCGACAACAACAACAACAAAGCAACCCCTTTAACAACACAACAACAACAACAACAACAACACATCAACCAGACCTACATCAACAACAACAACGAAAGAACTATCACAACAACACCAACAACACCAACACACCAACACAACCACAACAACAACCACAACACAACAGGTGCCTCATTCACATCCACCACCACCTCCTCCTCCTCCTCCCAAGTGTACTCACTCATCCAATGCTACGTACGTGCCAAGCCACCGATAAAAAACATCTGCTGGAGGCTGAACAGCGGCTCCAACAAGCTCTGCGCTGGCTCGGTTTTGGGCGGCCTCTGGACCGTTACCACAGTAAGTAGTGGCCCTAGTTGTTGAGGTGGCTCTAGTTGTTGAAGTGGTTGTAGTAGTTGAGGTGGCCTTAGTTGTTGAGGTGGTCGTAGTAGTTATTGTAGTTGCGACTCTGGTGGCCGGTAGTTTCTTCATTTCTTAGCCTGTATCATTTCATTGTAGATTTAAAATATAATTAACTCGATTAAACTAATATCAATCAAAACCAAATCTTCACACATACACACACGCACACACGCACACACACACACAGAAACAAACACACGCTCACACACGCACACGCGCACACACGCACACACACGCATAAACACGCACACACGCACACGCACGCGCACACGCACACGCACGCAAAGACGGAATCAGGCACATCTTGAAAGTGGAGCTCTTCAGTAGTTTCCTGAATTCCTCGATCTTCGGTAGCTACTGCCTCATGGCTGACAACATCATAGACGTTCTGCACAACAACCTCACCCTGACACCTTGTTAGTTCTTCTTCAGTTCACCATGATGGTCAGAGACACCATTTCTCTTATCGCTATCATCATCATCACCGTTATCAATTTGATCATTACCATGACCTCGCTATCATCATCATCATCACCATCATTAAGATGATCATGATCAAGACCTCGTTATCATCATTGTCGTCGTCAAATTAATCATTTTCAACTTTTCGCAAAAGAAAGAAGAGAATTTTTATAATAAAATTATAAATACAAACATACAAGCATATATACAAACAAACATACAAACATACATGCATACATACATACTTACATACATACATACATACATACATACATACATACATACATACATACATACATACATACATACATGCATATATACACTTTCATTTCGTTTTTTCTTAAATTTTAGCAAGGTTAGACTTTAAAAAAAAACAAATTTTTTTTAAATTTGAAAAAAATAATCATTCGCAAATAAGATATATGGATAGTCTTCAGAGAGTTAGGTGTTGCGTGTTCAAGATTATGATCATTATCACGATGATCTTCATCATCATCATCACCATCGTCATCATCATCGTCACCATCGTCATCATCATCATCATTATCATCGTAGTCATTTTCAAAGTCCTCATTAGTGCACCATCATTATCGGCATCATCATTATTATTGTTATCGAGATATAACTTTGTTAGGTCATCATCATCCTCATCACCATCATCACCTATGGCCTCTCCATCATCATCATCATCGTCATCAC
>NW_008705095.1:500752-502395 GCF_000326865.2 Helobdella robusta | reverse complement strand
TCTCTTTCTCTCTCTGCAAATAACAGAAAAGTTGGACACAAAAATTACAAAAGTTAAAAATTTCAAACGCATGCTCAGACTTGCGAAATAAATAAAAAAAAGAACACGAAATACCTACAGCGTACAATCCACAAACACACTCAAACAACAACATACGATTCAGAAATACAGAAACATATTTAGAATCATAAAAACACACAGACACACACACACACACACAAACAATCATAAATTTGGAAATTCGGCGTGTTACGACGTGTTAAAATAAAAAAAAAGAAAGAAACAAGATTGTCCGAAGTGTCAAAAAAGCATGCAAAATACAAAGAGACCTATTGGTAGGTGTAGATATATAGATACCAACACACATGTAGGGACGGATTTGCATGCATTTGCATAGAAGCACGTACTTCATATTTATTTTTGCGAATGCAAATACAAAGATGTATGAATGCCAGTCATACATTAACACACTTACACATCTTGGAACAACTTGACAGAGTTATGTCATTTCACTAGACAAATTTTCTCGAGTTGGTAACGTAAATAATTTTGTTTCTGCTTGGTTTAGTGTTGTGGATAACTTTTGTTGCTCATTTCTCGTGTTCATCTCACATGTTCATCCTTCCTGTTCATTCTCGTGTTCATCCAACATGTTCATCTCACAAGTTCATCCTCCGTGTTCATCTCTTATGATCATCTTTCGCGTTCATCACTTATGTTCATCATTCGTTTTCATTCTCGTGTTCATATCACATGTTCATTTTTTGTGATTTTTTCTTATGTTCATCCTTCGAGTTCATCACACATGTTCATCAATCATGTTCACCTCTTATGTTCGTCTTCATGTTGATGTTGCTGTTCATTCTACATAATTCTACTTATTTCTCACCTGGCCAAATAAGTGAACACATTTAGAAAACCTCTCTTGGTGATAGAAAAGAGAAAGAAGGTTCATAAAAATTGCAGATTTCATCATTAGTGAGTACAGGACGAGTCTTTAAATCGTCTCAACTTTGAAGAATTTTAGGACAAAATATGCCAGA
Organism: Helobdella robusta; assembly: GCF_000326865.2. Classification (NCBI taxonomy): domain Eukaryota; kingdom Metazoa; phylum Annelida; class Clitellata; order Rhynchobdellida; family Glossiphoniidae; genus Helobdella; species Helobdella robusta. Next base: position 501,352 of record NW_008705095.1, on the reverse strand, counting down.
AACAACACGTGAATGAACATCATGTGCAAACTTAATGAAGCAGCACCTGTTCATACATTTTTGTTCAACAAAATGACGCTACCAAAAAAATTTTTCCAAAAAGTTTGGAAACTTTGAACACATTGACACAGAAAAAAAAACCATCTTGTGTCGTATCATAAATTAAAACATATGAATATTTATAAGATGAGGTACCTGACATGTCATTAATATTAATCAGTTCAATTTTGCTGAGCCAAAACTAGTCAGAGATTCTATCTCTTGGAATGATTTAGATAAGATGTGTACATACGCATCTGTAGCCCAAGCTTTATCTACTGAAATTTATTAATTCTTTTCATTTTACTTATCGGTCACATGTTGCATGGAAAAATTTACTGTGAATTAATGAAATCTCTGTGTGTGTGTGTGTGTGTGTGTGTGTGTGTGTGTGTGTGTGTGGGTGGGTGGGTGTAAAATTTAAATGAAATGGATGGATGGATGGATGGATGGATGGATGGATGGATGGATGGATGGATGGATGGATGGATGGATGGATGGATGGATGGATGGATGGATGGATGGATGGATGGATGGATGGATGGATGGATGGATGGATGG
>NW_008705095.1:493212-498843 GCF_000326865.2 Helobdella robusta | reverse complement strand
CTGACTGACTGACTGACTGACTGACTGACTGACTGACTGACTGACTGACTGACTGACTGACTGACTGACTGACTGACTGACTGACTGACTGACTGACTTTTATTTTATTATTTTGACAAGTGTTATTATTATTATTATTATCATCATCATCATCATCGCCGGCGCAAGATCTAGCGGCTACATTTAATCTTATGACATCTGTATCAGCTTAATGGATGTCACGGATTTGCATTCGTATCATTCGTTGTCACACGCACGCATACACACACACGCACACATATACGCACGCACACGCACACACAGATACGGATACACACACATACATACACACGCAAAAAATTTTTATAAGAAATAGTCACCCATAATCCCAAACAATAAATATGGCTCTTCAATGTTTCACAGATAAAACGCATACATTCAAACTCAAATTTACATAATACATACATACATACCAACATACATACATACATACATACATACACACATACATACATTCACACATACATACATACATACATACATACCTACCTACGTGTATACATACATATAATTCTTATACAATCGAAATATATAAGATGAAACACACGTTTTCTGTGTGTGTTTGTGTGTGTGTGTTCGTGTGCGTGTGTATGTGTGTGAACATATTTGTGTTATCATACCAGAAATCACACAGTAACTCCAATATGTACGATCCAGTGCAAATACACAAATAATACTTTGCCTCAAAAATTTGGAAACAATTTCGACACATTAACATTCCTGCCATGATGTATGAATCGTCAAACGAAAATGTGACATTAAAAAGTGAAACTCCTTCGCACTCCTTCACTTAAAAAAAAACTGGCCATACAAACAAATATTTCTCATCTGTGGAGCGAGCTAACAAACAAAATATAAACGTGTGAACTTTCTGTGAACATAAGAGCTTTTTGAACGACATAAAAACAAATGAACATACAAACGGGCACCTAGACAAACAAACAAACACATCCACACACACACATACACACACACAAACGTACATCCACGTACACACACATACACACACACACGTAATGTGAAACTACAAATTTAGTATTCAAATTTCTTGTTATCTATTTAATTATTATAAATAATACCCCCAACTAGACAACAACAATAATAATAATTATTATTATTATTATGATGATATTATTATTCCATTTTACGGATCTCACCTTTTTCTGTGATAACGTCTTCGTCGTTGTTGTATTTGTTGTCGTTGCAGTTGTTGTTACAGTTGTTGTTGCAGTTGTTGTTGCAGTTGTTGTTACAGTTGTTTTTGCAGTTGTCGTTACAGTTGTTGTTGTAGTTGTTGTTGTAGTTGTAGTTGCAGTTGTTGTTGCAGTTGTTGTCATTCATTATGGTTGTGAGCGTGTTTGTTGCAATGTACATTGTACTCAGTCGTCATCCTTATTGTTACTGCGGTTATAACTGTGGTTGCCATTTAACAGAATCGTCAAAATTTTCTTACTTCATGGGGTCTGGTGTGGGGCTGGATTCTCGTACCCCCTAACCCCTCCTCTTTCAACCCCCTACTCTTCTTTCAACCCTTATTTACATTATTTACATTATTATAAGGTTAATTCTTATATATATATATATATATATATATATATATATATTGTTTTTTGTTAATTATTTTATTAAAATGTATTCATTATTATATTTAGTTTGAATCAATTAGTTTATTTTCCAAATTTTCATCTATTTTTTCAATCGAATTTACGTAAAATTGTAAATAAATTTGAAATTCGTCTAATTGACTCCACGTTTTAAATCGATTCATCAAACATTTGGATAGAAATAATTGTATTGAACCAATTAAATAAGAGCTTTACATGAAGGAATCAGGCAGAATCCAGGAAGGCCAGAGTAGATCGAGTTTAGAACAATCAATCCTAGGCAAACCTCAAAAAGTACCAAGTAGTAGAAGAGTAATTAAATAGATAAATAAACTAATTTCGCGTGTAATTAGCACAAAAATAAATAACTCAATAGTCGAATCTATTGGTTTTTCTTCTTTTATAGGAGATCTCTATATCGTTCTTTATTTGAATTTTTCATTTTTGCTTACTATTTATTCGGAAAATCTGACCCCGGAATATGACGTAATTTTAAAAATTTGCACATTTATGTGTAAGTCTCAATTAAAATTATTTCCTAACTACTTATCAGATATATTAATTGAACCTAAACGCCCCGGTTTACGATCGTCTTCTTGTTCTCACTTGTTATTAACTCGTGTTAAACACCCTTTGGCTAAATCTGCATTCGCTTTTTCTGGCACTTTTCTCTGGATCTCTCTACCTCTTTCTCTGACTACTTCTTTCTATCACTTACGAAGTTCAGAACGGATCTCAAGACCCATCTGTCTGCAAAATTCACTGAAGAGCGTTGTTGAACATTGCAGAAATAGCGCTTTATAAACCTAATTCATTGATTGATTGATTGACGTAATCCTGACAAATTTCGTCACCGAGACAATCACAATCAACCAAAACTTATTAGCGGTTTCACTATTTGATTTTTTTGTGCACCTTTCCATTTTGTACCATTATTTCTTGATCAATTCCCCTTTAAAATACATTTTGCTACAATTCTCTCTCCACCGTCACTTATACATGATGATAAAACCTGAAAGAAACAGAGAGAAGGAAAGAGAGAAGGAAAGAGAAAAAGAAAGAGAAAGAAAAAGAGAAGAAAGAGAGCGTTGTTCTAATTAAGCCCGTGAACCTGAGATAACCACCATCCACCAACCAAACTCACCAGCCAACCAGCCTATGTACTGGCATACGAACATTAACGCAACCTAATAATTACTTTCGAGAATTGAAACACAGAGGTCATTTGTGGCGCTCACAAGTTCGGGTCACCCTGGTCCATTAAATTCATTTGGCCAGTAAGGAGCCATGTTTCGTATTGTATATTAGAAACTCATGCTATCCTAGTGTATCATGAAATTTATATCACATCATATCATTGTCTATAACGTTACATAACATAGATAGATAGATACGGATAGATAGATAGATAGATAGATAGATATATAGATAGATAGATAGATATAGATAGATAGAAGGAAAGAGAAGAGAGGAGAGAGAGAGTCTAAGGGATAAATTGCTATTCCGTGTTGAATTTTTGTTAAAATCATGATGAAAAAAATAAACATTAAAACACATATCATAACACTTTTATTAACATTTCATTTTCCAATAAAAAGATAAATAAAAAATAATTACAAAGACATCATCCAAATCATCGCCATCACCTATATAATCATCACTATCTTCATCGTCATCACATTCGCCCCCATCATTCTTCTTCTTCTTCATCATCTGTCCCATCATCACCACTATCAGTATATCTTCATCGTCCTCATCATCACCACCACCACCATCGTCATCATCTTCATCGTCGTCTTCCTCCTCTCCATGTAAAAGGAAAAAAAAAATCACTTCCTCCATAGCAGGCCACGAATCTTAAGGACCGGGGCATTTCCAACAGTTCTTCTCACGTCACAATCATCATCATCATCACAGGCATCATTATCATTACTCTTATCATCACCACCATCGTTATCAGTATCGCCGCAGAAATTCACTTTTAACCTGTTTAATACTTTTTTGACGATCAGGGATTTATTATCGGCGATGCTATTTTTAAGGCTACTACCGATTGTGTTATTGTTTCTATTGCTATTGCAATAACCATAACTATTATTATTACTATTATCATTAATATTAATATTATTAGTAGTAGTAGTATCCTTAGTTGTAGTAGTAGTGGTAGCAGCAGCAGTAGTAGCGTTAATAGCGACAGTAGTAGTTGTAGTAGTAGTAGTAGTAGTAGTAATAGTAGAAGTAGTAGTAGCATTTTTTTCGTTGTTGTTATAGTTAGTATCATTGATAGGAACATTACTGTCTTCTTTAATGCTTAATGCGTTACCTTTGTTAGCGCCATCTTCAACACCATGAATGTTACCATTAATACCATTGCAACATCTATTCTCAGTCTTATTCTTCTTCTTCATATTATTAATATTATTATTATTATTATTATTATTATTATTCGTAATATCATTATTACTATCATTATTATCATTATTATTATCATTGTTATTATCATTACTATCAGTATTCTTACAACCGTTATTCTCAGTATCTTCAACATTGGAAGAGCCAGTCGGACCCAGACCAGCCATGAAACGACTGAAGCCAGCCTCGTCGACATCCACCAAGTGGCCGACGACGACTTCGACCAGCTCGTTCGTCTGTGATGACGTCAGCTTTTCATGCCATTGCGTCATCAAAAAGTTTGGCAGAGATTCAGATAGACGATTGAGAATACGTGGGAATGAAATCTAGAAAGATAGAGAGAGAGAGAGAGAGAGAGAGAGAGAAGAGAGAGAGAAGAGAGAGAGAGAAAGAGAGAGAGAAGAAATATTAAATTATATTATATTAAATATTATAATATATTAAATATTATATAATTATTAAATTAAATTATATTAAATTATATCTGTGTAGTTTTTTTTCAAGCTTTGGTAAATTCGTTGGTGGTTATGCGTGTTTTGTTTTTAATAAATGATGCTATATACGGGCAGTGAGGTGGTGTAATGTTGTTGTTGGCTTGTTGCAGTTTGTTGTTGTTGTTGTTGTGGTGGTGGTTGATGTTGCAGTTGTTGTTGTTGTGATTGTAGTTGTTGTTGTTGTTAATGGCACTGAAAATTTATCGCTATTGTATAGTAAAACTATAAGAATGTACTGTGAGAAAGTTAGTTCGAAACTTGGTATGATGTGCTCACATACGAACAACAACAACGTACACCAAAAACAACAACAACAACAGCAACAACAACAATAACAACAATAACAACAACAACAACACAAGAGCCAGCAGTGGCAATCTTACCTGACTTCTGTTCTGCTCAATGATGTTCAACAACCAGTATCTGAAACAACACCATGTTGGTTCTCGCTGCCAGTAAATGAATAAATGAATGAATGAGTGAGTGAGTAAATGAATGAATGAATGAATGAATGAATGAATGAATGAATGAATGAATGAATGAATGAATGAATGAATGAATGAATGCAGGAATTAATGAATGAATGAACGATGAATTTACGAAGGAACAAAAGATGAATGAATAATTGATAAACAACGCATGAACTAATGATAAATGAATGAATAAACAAAGGAAACGAATGAATGGTGAATTGATTGACCAGAAAGTGATTGAATGAACATTTCAAACAATGAATGAATCAAAGAATTATTAGAAAAATGATGAACAAATTAATTAGTTACTTAATGAATAGGTCTGAGCATAAATCAATGAACAATTGAATTAGCATATAAAAGAAATGCAAATCAATCAAATTTAAATCAGATTTAGAATCCAACCAGCCAGCCAACCAACCAACCAACCAACCAACCAACCAATCAACCAACCAACCAGCCAGCCAACCAACCAACCATGACTTTGAGCGAGTAGTTATTAAGACCAGCGTCACCCCAGAAGATGTTGATTGAGATGGTGGTTTCTGTGGATGTGATCTGGTGCCACCAAAATGCAGGGATGTACAATCTGATTGGTGAACATGATTA
>NW_008705095.1:466088-492367 GCF_000326865.2 Helobdella robusta | reverse complement strand
ATCATCATCATCATCATCATCATCATCATCATTATCCTCATCACCCTCATCACCATCACCATCATCATCATCATCATCATAGCCATCATCATCATCATCACCATCGTAATACAAAATCACAATAATCACCATCACCCTACCACCACCATCATCATCATTACCACTGCCATCGTCATCATAATCATAACTCACGGTTCTTCCTTTTGTGCCGAGCTTGTTAGGGTAGAGTCGGTCGATTGATTGACAGCTGAACAGCCGGACCTGCTTGCTGCCATTGGCAACGATCAAGAGGCCGTCGTCCGGATCCACGTGATTGTATTCTGGTGGTTGATTGGTCGGTTGATTGGTTGGTTGATTGGTTGGTTGGTTGTTTGGTTAGTTGGATGATTGGTTGATTGATTGGTTGGTTGATTGGTTGGTTGGTTGGATGATTGGGTAGCTGGTTGATTGATTAGTTGGTTGGTTGGTTAGTTGGTTGATTGATTGGTTAGTAAGTTGGTTGATTAGTTGGATGATTGGTTAGTTAGTTGGTTGATTGGTTGGTTGGTAGGCTGGTTGACTGGTTGGTTGACTGGTTGGTTGGTTGGTTGGATGATTGGGTAGTTGGTTGATTGATTGGTTGTTGGTTGGTTAGTTGGTTGATTGATTGGTTAGTTGGTTGATTGGTTGGTTGGTTAGTTAGTCAATTGAATAGTCGATTGAATAATTATTTGAGTCATTGTCTGATTGATTAACTGAGTGAGTAATGGTTGATTGATTGATTGATTTTTTGATTAATTGATTAAAATTAATCGACTATTCAATCGACCGATCAAACAACCTATCAACCAGTGAATCAATCAATCAATCAACCAATTAATCAATCAATCAATCAACCAACCAATCAATCAATAAATTAACAACCAACCGTAATGTCCTCGATTAGCAATCCATAAAAAGGGACCGCCATGCACCTTTCCAACATACTCAGGCATTCTTATGTCTGGCTTGGTGGAAGGATAAGAATTTTTTTTTCCAAGTTTAATTGAATAAAAAAATTTAGCACAACAAAAAGTAACTAAATAATTGTGGATTTAATTGAAAATGAAGTCCATAAAACAAAAATAATTATACAAAAATAATTTTCAATAAATCTAAAATGAATCAATAAGCAATAAAAATGTGTCTGTTTTTATGCGTGTATGTTTGTATGCGTGTATGATTGTATGTAAGTCTATATGGTTGTATGTTTGTATGATTCTATGTATTTATGTTTGTATGTGTGTATGATTGTATGTAAGTCTATATGTTTGTATGATTCTATGTATTTATGTTTGTATGTGCGAATGATTGTATGTAAGTCTTGTAAGTCTATATGGTTGTATGTTTCTTTGATTCTATGTATTTATGTTTGTATGTACGAATGATTGTATGTAAGTCTATATGTTTGTATGTATCAACAAAAAGAAATTTAAGTAAGATCACAAACAAACAAACAAACAGAGACATAATTAGACAGCCTAAACTCAAATACAAACAAGCAAAAACAACATAAACAAACTGCACATGACAATAAACATAAACATAGACAATAAACAAAAACATAGACAATAAACATAAGCATGGACAATAAACAGAAACATAGACAGTAAACATAAACATAGAACATTAGATACCTCCAATTCTGGTAAAGCCTTCTTGATATTCTGCACAGCCATGTAGGAATTTCTGGCACGTTTGTTGTTCAATTGTATGTCTTGTATGTAGTCACTAAATGTCGTTTGTCGTATGTTATACTGCTGTCCTGTCTTGTATGAAGTAGGAATGCTTAATTGTATGTTTGTTTCTCTGTTTGCCTGCGTATTTGTATGTCTGGACATTTGTATAACAATGTTTGTTTGTATGGATGTTTATTTGTATGCCTGAATGTTTGTATGCGTGAATGATTATAAATGTGTCTATAAGTTTGTATGTATGTATTCATGTTTGTATGCATGTATGTCTGTTTTATGTTTGTACATTTTAAATTAGAATCAAAATGGCAAACAAATTAATAAATAAAAAAGAAGACCAGTGAAAAAAAATGACCAGATGAATAAGTGATAAAAGAATAAATAAAAGATAGATGGATGGATGAATGGATGGATGGATGGATTTATGGATGGATGGATAGATAAATAGAAGGATGCTTAAATGGTTGCTATATATATAGCACCCACATCTTCATCCACACCTTATATTGCAAGCAGTTTGTGTTGCTCCTGACGTGAATGACGCGATGGCCAACTTTTCTTTTGAGTTCTTCAAGAGTCCACCGGCTGGCAGGCCACTCGCTTATGACTCCATTGATGATGACTGGTTTGCCTAATTTATGTGTAAATATAATTATAATATAGGGGCCATATGGGTGGGAAATACCAAATATATTTCTATTTTTTCATATTATATTTTATTATTTCACCTTTCTTAGAGAATAAAATTTAAAAATAGAACATTTTCATTTTAATTTATATGAGAAATAAATAAAAAATAATATTTTGATTAATATAGTTAATATAATATAAATAATAATTAAAAGTATATTTAATATATTTAATTAAATCAAATCTAATTAAGAAAAAGATTAAAAAAAAGCTCCACAAACCTGAATTGAGATAATTCTCATTAAATTCTTCCAGAGACAACAAACCCACCACAGGGATTTCCACATTCACACAGCAAGGGATGGCCATTGGACACTGAAGGCCAATAAAATCACTGAACTAACTTACTTACTAAAACACTACCTAGAAAAACTTTAATGAATTAAAAATTATTAATCCCCGATCTGACTTGGTACCCACACAACACAAAACATGTGCTCGGAGATAAGCCAGCCAAATTCTCGTAACCGAATCATATTCGGCAAATAACGACGGACTTGTTTTATTTAAAATGTTATATTTTTTATTATATCAGTTGAAAATAAATGTTTAAATAATTATTTTGTGTCAAAAAGCCCTTTATTTTAAAATTTTATTTTATATATATATATATTTATAAAGGTTATGAAACAAAATTTTAATAATCTTCTTCGTTTAGCATACCGAGTTTTATCACATCACTTTTGTTTTCTTCACCGTTTAAATGTAAACTTTATAATAATTTATTTGCTAACATTTGAATTAATGAAAAATTAATTATTAAATATATTAAAAAGACGTTTGTATTTATTTTCGTTTAATTATTAAAATGATTTTTTGACAAAAGAGAAAGCAGTTAGTGCGTTCGTTATTTACAAGAACCTTTTTGATGCTGATTAATAAATAAATTAATTGACATTTCTTGATTTCAAATTTAATTAATAAATAATTTTAATATTAATTTACTATTAAAATATTGAAATTTAATAATTAAAATAATATCAAATCAAAACTGGCAGAGCATTGTCGTCAGCTGTCAGGTCAGATTCAGTCATCCAGATCTTTCCATATCCTATCCAAAGCTAATTAACTGCTGGCTGGCTAGCTCTTCTTCATCAACCAAACTCAAACTGAGACAGACAGCCAAATGGATAGGTTTGTGTGGTTTGATGCGTCCATAGAGGCAAAACCAGTACTACATTCTCAGAGTTGTGTCAGACTTTATGATGGCAATCAGAAAAAGGTTAACCAACCAACTAACTTTTTTACTAAATAATTTTAAAAACCAAAATGCAATTCCTTCCTAATGCAGAAACATCATATTTCTTTCACAAAAAATTAGACTATTATTATCTTTGGTTGATTAAATTTAAAAGTTAAACTCATTTAACTTACAAACCAACTCTAGACAGCATTTGACAAGGGTCAGGCCGTGATAACGACCCACGACGTCGTGTGGACGGATCACAGCAGACCTGTAAGATGTCATATCGTATGAATATTACATAACCAAAATAAAACATTTCTTATTTTTCCTTATTTCATCTTACTTATTGTTCAAACTACCAGTATGTTATTGATCTAATTCTACAAAAATAATTTGAAATTAGAATAAAATATTACTAATGTAATTAATTATTTGTTGCCTCTAACTAAAGCTATGGTTAGAATGCTGCACAAATGGCCTTATTATTATAAATAGATATAAAGATATTACTAACATTATTGAGTGGGTAATTATTTTATTTCATAATTACTATTTTAATGATAATAATAATTATTATTGTATTCACTTATATTTGTAAAATTTAATTATGCCGAATATTTTACACACACACACAAACAAACACACACACACAGACATATGTTATAGCGCTGCCACTAAGATATATCATTCAGATTGATAAAGATTCAGGATCACTCACTAAAAGGTTCTCATACTGTATCATTGTAATGATATACTTTACTATCTCCATTAACAGTATCATTTACTGTTGATATCATGATCTGTGTATCTTCACTCCTGCTATCATCATAGCAACACCTTACTAAAAGGTTTTCAAACTGTACCATTGTAACTTTACTATCTTCATTAATAGTATCATTTACTGTTGATATCATGATCTGTGTATCTTCACCCCTGTTTTCGCCATAACATCACCTTACTAAAAGTTCCTCAAACTGTATCATTTGTCATTGTATATGATATTCTTTATCATTATGATTAGATATCACATCACCATCGTCGCTCCATCACCCGGTCGTCATCACCGTACTATAATCATTATATATTTTATTATTATTATCATATTATAATAATATAATTATTATACTATTATTAAATATAATATTATTATTATATTATTATCAGTATTATCATAATTTATTATCATCTGTATAGTCCAAAGATAGTTCTTCACTTGTCCCCTAAAGATTCATCATCATCTTCGTCATCATCTTCATCCAATGACGTCATTAAATCTGGACCAGTTGGATCAAGTTTATATTCCTTTGTTAGGCTTTCATTCACTGACGGAGGACATGAGAATGTTTGTTTGTTTGTTTGTGTGCGTGTGTTTGTCTAGATGTCTGTGTTTGTGTGTGTTTGTGTGTGTGTTTTTGTATGTGTCTGTGTGTGTGTTTGTATCTGTTTGTTAGTTTATGTGTCTGTGTGTAAGTGTGTATGCCAGTATGTTTGTTTCTGTGCGTGTGTTTGTCTAGATGTCTGTGTGTGTGTATGTGTCTGGGTTTGTAGGTGTGTTTGTTTGTGTGTATGTTGTTCTGTTTGGGCTTTTGTATTCGTGTGTTAGTTTGTGTGTCTGTGTATAAGTGTGTATGCCAGTATGTGTGTGTGTATGTGTTTGTTAGTTTGTTATGTGTTTGTTAGTGTGTGTGTGTGCGTGTGTGTGTGTGTGCCAGTCTGTGTGTTTTGTCTGTGTGTGTGAGTCTTCTGCATGTTTTTGGCTGCTTTTCTGTCATTTTGCTCTGTGGTGTGTGTGTCACTCATCATCATTTTTCCTCTCGTCATTATCAGTTTTATGAAAGGCTCAATGAGGCGGTGATGAAGAAGAAGTGGTTACAGCAGCCACAGCTACAGCCGCCACAAGAATCTTCAATCGTTAATGTAAGATGGCCGATTCCAATTTTCCTAGGACTAATATTTAATTTTTAAACTTAGTTTTTTTCAATTAATTAGTATATTTAGTTGGGAGTTTAATTAATGTTAATTAATTAATTGATTAGTGTTAATTATTGTCATGGTCCTCATCGCCAGAAAACATCACCACCATTCCCACCCTGAGGAAAACATCACCATCCACACACAAACACACACACACAGAGACAGACACACACACGTACACACATACACGAAAAAACCATTTTATCAGTGTAATAGCATCGTTACCATAACCATTAGGAAACATCATCATCACATTTTCTCATCATCCCCATAATCATACCACCACCATCATCATCACCATAATCACATCATCATCATCACCATAATCCTAGCATCATCATCATCATTATAATCACATCACCACCATCATCATCACCATAATCACATCACCACCATCATCACCATAATCACATCACCACCATCATCATCATAATCACACCACCACCACCACCATTATCGTCGCCCCCTCCCCATCAGAAAGCATCTCGGATGGGTATAGGGGGGATAGAGAGAAGTTTAGAGATGAGGAGGCAGGAGAGGGATACTACAATCAGCACCGCCTTCGAAGACCTCAGCAATCTCATGGTCAAGGTCACTCAGAAGTTGCTGTTCTTTTTTTATTCATTCGTTCTTGTATTCATTTATTTGTTTATTTATTAATTCGCTCGTTCATTCGTTCACTTATTCGTTTATTTGTTGATTCGTTCATTTGATTATGGTTTTCTATCATTCATTCACCCAATTTTTCATTCGTTCATTCATTCATTCACCCAATTTTTCATTCGTTCGTTCATTCATTCATTCACCCAATTTTTCATTCGTCCATTCATTCAATCACTTATTCTCCTCCACAGGCCCAAGAAATGGTAACAATATCAAAGAACCTCTCAAACAAATTAAAAGATAAACAAGACAACGTCACAGATGACGAGGTTATGATGATGATGATAATAATGATATGATGATGATGGTGATGATGATATAATGGATATAATGATGATGATGATGATGGTGATATGATGAAGATGGTGATATAATGATGATGATGATAATGATGTTTATTTTTGCGGTGATTATGTTGGTATTGTTGGTGATGCTGACGATGAGTCTTAAGAACGGTGGTGGGTGTTTTTTTGGGCTGATGATGTTTTATTAGATGGCGAAGATGATGATGATGATGATGATTGAGACGGTGTTGGTGATAATGTCATTGATGATGATTATGATGATGACGATAATGCTAAATACGATTATGGTAATGATGATAGTAGTAATAACGATGATGGTGATGATGATGATGACGACGACGACGTTGATGATGATGATGACACGACAGACGCTTCAGTTCAAGCAGTATCTAATGAGCCTTGGCATCCAAGATCCCATCACTAAAGAAACACATGGTAAGGCGATGATGGTCTCGTTTCGATTCGTTTTGTCTCGTTTTGTCTCGTTTCGATTATGATGATGATAACGGTGATAACGATGATGATTAAGGATGATGATTATGATGGTGATAAATTATGTTACATTATTTATCAATGATGATGAAATGACTAATAAATGGAACTGTGCTATAGAATGCTTCAACAAGAACATACATATTTATATAGATATTTATATTTATTAATATGATTATTTGTTTATGTTTATTATTCCTGGAAACTTCGTTAATTTATGCACTCATTAATATTCATAGGCTCTGGGGATTCATATTACAAAAGTCTAGCCAAGCAAACCTGCGAATTTTTGGAGCCTATCCTAAAGGTTTATCCTGAATTAATTCAATTATGTACATAAATTATGTTAATGTGGGGCTAGACCAAATAATGGTAGTTAGTTACCTTTACGTCATTATCAGGATTGTGGTGGCGTCATGACCCTGACGGAGGCGTACTGCAGGGTCAATAGGGCACGGGGCATGGAGGTCAGTGGGTAGGTGGGTGGGTGGGTGGTTGAAACTTCAGTTGGCTGGTTTGGTGGAAATGTTTTTGAATTTTTACGTAAAATGGGATTTAGTGGAGGATCAAGTAAAGGGAAACAAATGAATGAACGAATGAATGAATGGACGAATGAATGAATGAATGAACAAATGAATGGATGAATGAACAAATGAATGAACAAACAAATGAATGAATGAAAAAATGAACGAATAAACGTTCGATAAACAGTTGTTATCTCCGGAGGACTTGGATCAGGCGTGTATGCTATTTGATTGGCTGAATCTATCTATAAAGTTTGTTGGGCGATTTGCTTTCTGCAGTCGTTTAGCCTAATTAAAATCCTTAATTAATTAATTATTAATCTAATTAATTAATTATATTAATAAATATAATAATTATTAAACTAATTGGATTTCTTTATAATAAATGTAATTATTTTCCTTCATATCATTGCTTTTTTATCATTATTATTATTATTGTTGTAATTTATTGATCACGTGATCTATATTAGAATGAAAGAGTTTGAAGATGGAGTGAAGGTGGTCCAGTTGAGGTCATGTGACGAGGCTGTACTCGCCCTGCAGACTGAACAAATTGTGAGATGGATTGATGAATGGATGGATAAATGGATGGATGAATGGATGGATGGATGGATTGATAAAAGTATAAGTTAATATATGGATGGATGAATTTATGGATGCTTGAATGGATTGATTGATTGATCGATCGATCGATTGATTGATTGATTAATTGATTGATTGATTGATTAATTAATTAAGTGATTGATTAAGTTATTGATTAAGTGATTGATTGATTGATTGATTGATTGATTGATTGATTGATTGATTGATTGATTGATTGATTGATTGATTGATTGATTGATTGATTGATTGATCGATGGATGGATGAATGAAAGCTAATTATATCTGACAGGTGACCGAGAATGGCTGTTTAACAGCAGAACAACTGGCGGACATCATCGGCCTCTCTGTGGTTCTCGCTAAGGAGAGGTCAGAGTAGAAATGATTGGATGACTGATTGACCAATAAGAACAGATATCCAAAATAACCAACCAATCAAAATAATTTGCCGATCAAAATAAAAAAATAATCGACTAATCAAATCAATTAACCAACCAATGAAATCATTCATCCAAAATAGTTAACCAATCAAATCAAAAAGCCATTTAAAAAAATCGACCAATCAAATTTAACCATTTTAAATAATCAACCAATCAAATTTAACCCTCTTAAATAATCAACCAATCAAATTTAACCATTCAAATAAATTGACCAATCAGAGCACAGACCGCAGAGAAGTTGGGCAAGTTGTGTAGGGACGAATCAATTGAGGGTGTCAAGTTCTACCCCAACCTATTTGCTAGCAGAACTAATTAATAATAAGAATGATATAAATAATATTTTAATTATAATTACATAAATAATAATATAAAGTTACACGTGGTTGATTTGTTAATATCAGTTGACAGCAACGATTAATAATAAAACACTTTTTCAATTATTGTTCGGTGTCTCCATCACTGCAAACGTCATCATCGTCAACCAATAAATTTATTTCATCTTTGATTTATTTAAAATAAATTATTTAATTAAAGTATAATTAACCAAATACAATTCGGGGTGAAAATTTAGAAATGGTTGTTGGCGTTTTTATATATGCGACCGCCATATTTTGGCAGGATGTTTAAAATCTTTTCGTAAACTTTTTTGCTGGCGTCCAAACCCCAGATGAAGTCCAAGTGCTTGTACTCAGGTATTTCTATGGCCTCTTTGATATTTGGCAGGCTTTCTATTATGTTTGCTACATCCTGTTTTGATTGGTTGGTTGGTTGGCTGGCTGATTGGTTGGTTGGTTGGATGATTGGTTGGTTGGTTGGATGATTGGTTGGTTGGTTGGATGATTGGTTGGTTGGTTGGATGATTGGTTGGTTGGTTAGATGATTGATTGGTTGGTTAGTTGGTTGGTCGGTTGGTTGGATGATTAGATGATTTTCGGTTGCTTGGTTAATTTATTGATTCGTTTACTCCTTTGACTAAACTTTTTGACCAGTCGATCGTTATTTTTCATATGATTTAATAATCAAGTCACTTGCTCGTTCATTCGTTTACTTTTTCATCCATCCATTCCTTCGCCCATCCATCCACTTATCCATTCTTTCATTCACTCATTCAACCAACCGTTGGGTCCGCCAGTTCATCTTTTCCACCATAGAAAAGGTAGGTTGGAACGTGCATGTTGCTGATGTTGTATACCGGAGCTGTTGTCTGAGCGTGTGTGTGTGTCTGTGTGTTTGACTGTCTGTCTGTGTGAATCCTTAAGTGTGTTTGCATGCGTGTGTTCATTCGCATGAAAGTATGTGTAATTGTGAGATTGCATGTTTGCAAATGTGTGTGTGTGTGTGTGTGTGTGTGTGTGTCTGCTTTTGTATACTTGCCAATGTTCTAAACTAGGTGCTAGTTGTACACATGTGGGTATGTATGTTATGTATGTATGTATGTATGTATGTATGTATGTATATATGCATGTATGTTTGTATTGTATGTATGTGTGCATGTTTGTATATATGTGTGCATGTATGTATGTATATGTTTGTATGTAGGTAGATAGGTACAAGTACATAATTAATGATCCATGCAGCTAATGAATGAATGTTAGATAATATCATTTAATGATTGATTGGCTGAACGAAAACTGAATAAGACGATATATATCTGAATATGTGGTTGATATATCTATCTGATATACGCTATATACGGCTGATATATCTGATATATCTGAAGCACAGGTTGATGCATGGAAGAGTACTCGAATGAATGAACGAACGATTGGATAACTAAATGAAGGAATACAAGACGGAACTGCTGCTGACTTGGTTGTAGTGATCAAAGTTATCTTTTTCGTTGTTGTAGTCGTAAGCCATGCATTTCTTTGATCGAACCATCTGCGGTGTAGTAATTAAATTTCTGATGAAACAAGTCTAGAAAGTTAATGTATATATGTATGTATGTATGTATGTATGTGTGTGTGTGTGTGTATGTATGTATGTATGTATGTGTGTGTGTATGTATGTATGTATGTATGTATGTATGTATGTATGTATGTATGTATGTATGTATGTATGTATACATGTTTCTTTGATCTGATGTTTAATCGTGTTTATTATTCATTTGTCTGTTTGTTCATTCGTTTTTACTCCTTATTTCATTCACTCGTTCATATTTTATTAATTTGTTCTTTCATGTTTGATCCGTCATTTTTTTTATGAAATAAATTTACTCCTATTTTTGAGTTTCTTGCCAACATGCCGAAAATTATCATCACAAGTCATTGGAATTTTTTTGTACTAGCGTTCATGTTTGTGTGTGTCTGTCTTTGTGTGTCTTTGTGTGTGTCTGTCTCTATGTGTGACATAGAGACACATAGATATGTGTCTCTATGTCATTATATATGTGTGTGCGCCTATCTGTATGTGTGTGTATATGTGTGTGTTTGTGTGTGTATGTGTGTGTGGTGTGCGTGTGTGTGGTGTGTGTGTGTGCTGTCTGGAACAACTTCATTGGAGTGTACAACAAATAAATGGTGCTTACCTGCACAAAATGTACAACATTCTTCACTGAGGTACCGGCTGGCGTGTGAGATATGTACACTGGCACTCTGGTCTGTGTGTATGTGTGTGTGTGTCATATGTATGTTTGTGTAAGTATGTGTGCACGCACATGTATGATTCAATACAGATAATTATACTGACATTAACCAGACTACAACCAGACCTCATGAACGTTATAATTATTGACCTGACTTTATTAAAGTTATAAAGATTGAACTGACCTCCTTAACACTGTAATGATTGACCTGACCTCATTAACATTTTTTTTATTTATATTTTATTAACCACAAAAAAATGGCTTGGAGACCGTACAAGCTTAATTGTAATGATTGACCTGACCTCATTAACGTTATAATGCTTGACCTGACCCCATTAACGTTACAATGATTGACCTGACCTCATTAACGTTATAATGATTGAGACCACCGAGTAGGACAGACGCAATGCAGAGTTCCTTGAGGATCACCTCGCGACAGACATGTTGGGCCACCCACTTCATGTACGTCGTTGAGGAGAGGAACTCGTGTATGCCGAACAGTTTGAACAGGGTCTGTAAGGTTTTGTTGTTGTTTTTGTTGTTGTTGGTGGTGTGCTTTCAAATTTGTAGTTGTTGTTGTTGTTGCTGATGCGTTTGGGTTTTAGCTGGGGTTTAAATGCTGTACGAACAAAAGAACTTGAGCTTATGAAGAAGTTTTCACAATTACATACAGACGTGTATCGTGCGGTATGCCGGAACTGTTGTAACTTTAAAAATAATCGCAACTATAACTGAACAATCCGTGAGCAATTTTGGATTTGTCAGATGAAGAAGAGAGAAAGTTTACCTCTGGAACAATGGCAATCTCAGAGAGGAGTTTGAAGAAGCCCACAATATGACCAACTGTTGTTACCGGACCAAGTGCTATCAGGTTGTCCACCTGTCAATCAAGTGAATGCTAGTGACGTCATTTCTACCGGTCTGTCAAAAGGCAAGCGCTAGCGTTTGCCATACAAAAGGCATTCATTAGAAGCACTTGAATCAGCATCATCTTCATCATCTACTCATCAATAACCAAAACAAGACAAAAACACAAACGACTGAGCTACTCTATATTCACTGAGCTAATCTATAAGATGCAACAAATAGCCGCCAACCAAATTAGCTAGATGTTGGTCATTCGCAAAGGCCACAAAGGCAACGAGGGTTCCTTGTGAGTGACCAATATAATTTATTCTTTGCTTTGTAGCGTTATTTATGTAATGTAACATTGACGGGATGTCGTACCTGGCCATTTCGTCCCAACTTGTGATGATGGTGATGATGATGGCTTTAATAGTAGTGATGATTATGATGGTGAGTATGAAGATGATGATGATGAAGAGGAAGAGGATGAGAAAGACGACTTTATCAATCTATTCAATTAGCAGCATTATCATTAATGTGAACATCCTCTTTTAGATAAATTTTTATAAAAAATCATCCTCTTTGTCAGCACCACCGTCTGCATCTTTATAAATGATGTTATCGTCGTCATCATTATTGTTATTACCTCATTCATTCACTCACCCACCCGTCCTTCCATCTATTCATCCATTCATTCATTCATTCATTCTTCACTCATTAATGCCACCATCATGAACCTCCAATCCCAAAATCTGGGATCAGCCGGATTGTAATGAACATTCCTTCTTGAGTAAGTGTTACCGCGGATATTCCCTATCCAGACGTCGTATCCAGCGTCTGCCAGCACAAATCCTGCACAATTTAAATAATTTAAAATGAAACTTAAGTTAATTTAGAAAGAATAACCTTCTTTAGAACTGTCTAAATTACGAAATTTAACAAACAATTTCAATTATTATGGCCATAGACGGTCCGCTAAGAATCATTTTAGTATGTAGAGTAGAAGGTTAGAGTTTAGAAATAGTTAAGCACCCACAAAATTCTACAAACAAGGAGTGAAAGTCAATTGAACTTTTATATGAAAGTGTCTATATATGTGCAGATCAAACAATAACACTACTATTAATATAACACATGTGCGTCAAAAGGAATTCGAACCGGGCTACTGCAACATGAGAGACAGAGACCTGAACCATCCAGCCGAATAATTATGAAACGTATCAAAAATTTGTTGTTTTAGGTTTTATAAATAAATAATAAAACCTCACCTAAATATAATAAATGGTTTTGGGTATATAAAAAAACACATTTTATCAATAAAACTATCAAATGTTTATTGAATATTACCAGTTATATGTAAAAATAACAGGCATTTACATCAAATTTCAAAGAAAAAGTTAACCTAAACTCTGGTGCTGTTGATTAATGACCCAAGTTGAAGATGCATCAAACAAGCCATGCTGCAGAAACGCAACAGGCTTTCCATCATTCTCGTCGTTTGAAGCGAGCGTGTCATACACATCTAATCTCGCGAAGGATCTGTTGTTGACTCTTTGCAAACTTAACAAGAAGCCGTCGCTCGTTTGGACGATGTGGTCGATGCACTGGTAGCCTTTGCTTCTTATTATTTCAGACTGTAATAAATACTTCTTTTTAATAATTTTTAAAAATTGTATGGTTAATTGTTAATGTGTAAGCGTTGGCTGATTTGAGAGGCAGAAGTTTTGCTGCAAAACTTAAAAAAAAGCCTAATATAATTTACATTTTTTTACATTACACAACAACCACCATTGCCAAGCCAATACTAACGACATTTCTTTTCAAATCAGGATCATCATCATTATTATTATTATTAATATTATTATTTATTTCTTCACTTAGTATTTCATTTGTTGGAATGCAACAGGCCAAGAAAATTAAATTCAAAAATATGAAGGCCATTTCTTTCGACGACAACTTTCTGTCAAGAAGATAACCGAAGTACAACGTATTAACATGTAACTTTGTGTCCTTTATATTAGGATCTAAACAATTAGCCCATGTGCAGGTTCACTTCAAAGCTCTCATAAGATTATTTATTGTAAATGTACAGTATACTATGTTATATATATATATATATATATATATTTATTTATAATAGTAATATATATGTTATACAATAATACTATAATCGCTAGAGTTTATATATACTATAGCGATAGAATTTAATGAAAATAATATAGAGTACATATACATCATACGTAATCTTATATATATATATATATTCTATACATTATACATATTCTTATATAATTAGTGAATTTGGACAACAATCCTTTTTTAAGCATAATTTATTGAAAACTATATAATAATAATAATAAAGTTTAAAGTTGTTCAGTAGACTGGCATCTGTATAAGAACCACTACAAAATAAATGTTCTAGTATCCTAGCTTGATTTTAAAGTTGTTGATTGATTCCACTGAGACAATTTCATCGCTCAGCTCGTTTCAGGCGTTTACCATCCTATACTGTAATTAAGCTATTTCAATTTTCTGTTTTACGAATTAATCTTTTTTAATTTAAATCCCAATTAAATACAAGTTCACCAAGGTTCATATTTTATCTAATTGACAATCCGATTTTTAACGTTATCAACAATTTTAATTAGTTCTTTGGTATCTCCGTAGTCTCGGAGCTCTTTTTAGCGTCAACAATGTTGAAAGACATCTTTTGTTGACAGACATTTTTAAAAGCAATGTGGTTTGCAAATCAGTAGAAAAAATTGTAAAGTATTGGTATGTAATAAATTTATAACAATCAATCATTCAGTCAACTTGTTAATAGAGCGCTATTTTCGCGATGTTCAACAGCGCTCCTCAGTGAATTTTGCAAACAGATGGGTCTTGAGATCCGCTCTGAACTTCGTCAGTGATGGAGAAGTTGTCAAAAAAGGAGGTAGAGAGTTGTGGAATAGGTTGTTGTTAATGAATCGATTTGAATGTAAAGTGGAAAAATATTTGTTCTTCAAAATTTTAATTCTGTGATAGTAAACTGTACGAGGTCAATTTTTAGAATTTGTGATATATAGTGAACAACCAGAAACCTTCATTTTGTTAAGTTTTATTGGAAAAAGTTTTGTGACGGCTTGTATTGTTAACAGAGGCTTTTTAAAATTAATTAACAATTTGTCATCTGCCTTTTGGAAAAGTGACCAATTTGATTTCAATTAATTTCCAGTAGATATTTGTATTTTTTATTATTTCTTAATGTTATTAAGTTTGTTTTTTGAGTTTAAGACAGTGCTTACAGTTTTTAAATTTGATCAATAGCGGTTAAGCAAATAACAATTTATCAATGTTTCGTTGTTTCTTCAGTAAAATAAAAATTGAAAATTTAATTTTGAATAAAAGACAAATTTAGATAGCCCAACTTGATTTAAAAATCTTCAAACAAATTCAAACTGTCAGTCATTTTGTTGTAGTATCTAGTAAAGACAAATTTTGACAACCAAACTTGATTTAAAAATCTCTAGAAAAAAAAAATTAAAAATGCCAGCCACTCTTTATTGTTGTAGTATCTGAAGGAGCGTTTTGTAAACTCTGACATGGGCGTCCATGCCCCAGACAAAATCCAAATGCTGGTAGCCCTGGAGGAGGGTCACGTTTTTCAAGTTGGGCAGGTTCTCAACGATGAACTTCACGTCCTTCGTAAAATTTTTTAATTTGTAGATTCTGTGTCACTTTGTTATTGGCATTGTGGGATATTTTTATTTCGGAATTAAAAATATTTATTTTTTTAAAAAAAGTTAAAAGGTCAAACTTAAATATCATTAATTCTCTTTATCATTAATTCTCTTCGTTGGGAGTGTTACTCAGTTGTCAATTTTTTAAAAACGTCATTTAAAAATTCGTAAAATCTTTTCGTATAGAAAATTTCTCGAGATGATTTTCTTAGCAAACAAATTGTAGACGAGTTTAGCACTAAAATTCGGTTAACTGAACATGTTTCATTGGAAAAATTTGCTTAATCTCATGCGTATGTGATGTGTGTGTGTGTTAGTCTGTCTGTCTGTGTGAGTTCGTTTGTGTAATCTTATTGAATAAATGGAAAACTTTTAACCGGCAATGAACAAACCTCTGGAGTAGATAGCTTGTCATGGCTCCCGTGGAATAAATATGTGGGAACGTGGACGTTTTTTAGGTTGTAGTTCGGGACGGTGGTCTAGTTGGAAATGTTTCGCTATCATTAGTGAATTAATTAATTAATTAGTGTTTTAACTTGATGGTGTATAAATCGTCTCGTTTAAAAAATTCATTCGAAACACTGATCTTATAATAAATAAAAAACATAATTGCACCATTATATCGGTGCAAAGATGTACCATGTGAATTTGATGCGTCGTACATGTCAGACAACTGATGGTTAGTTCAAGGTTTCATTCTTAGATATTTTTTTAAATTGGGCGTCTAAGTTTCGTGAGTATCTAACTGATATTTGTGAAAAAATACATGTATAGACCATCGAAACTTTGCAAAATACCAGTCGGATAAATAAAATTAATTAAGCAATTTGTTTGGCTTCCAAATCCAAAAAAATGAAAAAAACCAAACCTGTTGGTAGTATTCGTAATTATTTTTCTTGTAGTCGTAATAGGAAAACTCACCTGATTTGTACATCTAGATAAATTTTGTTACCGTTGCTAATGTTTATTTGACAAACGAGGTTATGAGTTTCTCTCATTATGAAAGTTTGAAACATGCATGAAATTCATGCAAAAATATCGACTAACAACATATAAAATCTATACCAACGTATTTTGTCATTAATTCGCCAACAAGTTAAACAAAAAAACGACATGATTGAAAATAATGACTGAATATAACCTGAGCAAAATGGACCAAGTTCTTGACCGAAGTGCCAGCAGGTGAGTGGGTGATGTAGACGGGCAGTCGAGTCTGTCGGTTGGTTTGTTTGTTTGTTTGTTTATTTGTTTGTTACATGTTTAATTGTGTTCTTTGTTATGTTACGTAAGTTTTATTGAGTTTTTCTTATCTTTTTTCAATTAAATTCATGTTGGTCATTGTATTTTTGTAGATGTTTTTGTACTTCATACATTTGAGAAAATATATAACTATGCAACCTTGGTGAACGAATACCAATGCAAATATTAATTTGTATAATCTTTCTTAGTATTTAAATAATTACAAACAAATGACAAGCGGTAGAGAGAGGTGTGCCTCCTACTTCGTTCAAGTTGTATCTGTTGAGACCTCCAATGAGGATGGGAATGGCGCACATCTGCTTCAGTAGAAACACCCTGCAGACTGTCTTGGCCACTAAATCCACGAAAAAGCTAGAGGGAAGAAATTCTTGCACTCCCATGAGCTTGAATAATGTCTAGAAATTATACAAATTACAAGATATTTTAACAATTTTTTTTCTTATTATTTCATATCCCTGATAAAAAAAAACTGCATGTTAACAAGTACAAAGCTACATCATTTTATCACACGGGTTAACCATAAAGTTTTTTAATGAATGATAATGCAGTCACTTTCACTCAAGGGACTTAAAGATACTCATCGAATTTATGCGAAGTTTTGTTTGTTTGTTTATTTGTTTGTTCGTTTGTTAATGAAAGAAGTGTCGTTTGTTTTTTGTTTGTTTGTTTGATTGCTTGTTTGTTTGTTGAACACTTTACGTAATATTCAAATTGATTTTCATCGAGTGATTGTATTGTTGAGTGTTCTTCAATCTATAGCACTTGCGTTTTTTCATGCCACTTCGAAATTGCGAAAGTTTAAGACGAACGGATTTTACTACCTCGGTTTGAATGAATTTTTAAGAATTTCAACTATTTAAAAATCAATATTTTTTTCTTCATTTTATGAATTTTTTTATTCAAAATTCTCTCTTAATACACTTCAAGGGTTTGCGTCTCTTTAACATGTTTGTTTTCATGTATGAAAGTAATTTTCAAGAAACATTTTTATAAAAAAAACATTTTTTTCCTCACTTCTATTTTTATAAATGTTTTAATTTTTTTCCAACAAACCAGAAAGTTAGTGCACTACTTCACGGAATGAACACTTGACATCGACACTAACATTGCCAACTGATAGTTTCAAATTCAATTAAAATTATACCAGGCCACATTTAATCGCCCTAAGAATATTTCAGTTTAAACTCTAAAAATCAATGAAATGTGTATTCATTTATGATGGTCACCTAGCTCACGTGCATACAGCAGGTAATAAATGACTTATTGGCCAGTGGCACAGCCAGAAATCATTTGGGGCATGCAGTGAACTTGAATTTTTTTTAATAAGTTGACATCTTTCATATGCTTTTTTCATATATTTTCATTATATCATATTTTTTATGTACGTGAATATTTGTAAAGTATGGGCTTAAATTGGTCTTTATCCCCCAAAAATTTATTTTTTGTGGGGCTCAAACCCCTAAAACCCCCTTAGCTAAATGACCATTAATATTCAAAACTTTTAATTTAACCTAAAACCTTCAAAAACTTTAACATTTTAGTTGATTTCAAGTCTTTTGAAATTACCTGGAGTTATATATAATAATGTAAAATTACATTTACATGTAAAAGTTTCACACCTCAGGAACTATGGAAAACTTAGCGAGGTACTTGAAAAAACCGCTGACGTGCTTAACTGTGGCCACAGGTCCAAGTGCTATGAACTTTTTCACCTAAAAAAATTTTTATTTAAATTTGTCAATTGTTTCAATGGGATCATTTAAAGGTCACCGAAAGGTCAAATGATGAGATAAATCTATCAAACCATAAGATAAACTTATCAAACTAAGGGAACTCATCAACTAAACTGCTCTAAGAAACATTTTAAAATGTTTGAACCTATTTAGGCAACCCACCTTATTTGAGATATCCTGATTTCTTGAGAAAGAAGAGAAAGCTATGAGGCTCCCTTGGGAAAATCCGATAAAGTTTATCGGTTGTTTGGTTCTGTTGTGAATGTGGTTAACCATTGCTGGGAAGTCATACTCCGCCATTTGGTCCCAACTTTAATTTTAATGGGGATAATTTATTACAAATGAATTTTTTTCATTTTTTGACATAATAAATATTTTTTCCTAAAATTTAAAAATTATCGATATTGATGAAGTTTGACTAATTTCAGTGTTATAGGTGACATGTCGTTTGAATGAGCTTCGATGTTAATGTTTAACAGATTCCTCCTTCTCTTATTTTAATATTTCTTTTAATTTTCAGGAATTATTCCGATTTTTGTTTAAATTTTCGTATTAACTCAGACTCTAATTTCCTCGTTCGAACTTTACACATTTATGAAATGTTAATGTTAATTTCACAAAAAGCTCACAGCACTCAAACAATCAATGATACGAAACGAAACAATGATATGAAACGAAACGATGATACGAAACGAAACGATGAAACGAGACGAAATTTTCATATCGATATGCATTCTGACATCACCCAACTACCTCCAATTCCAGAATTTATCATCCCTTGGTGAGTAGTCTACGTGCTGTCTGGAGTAGGTATTCCCTCTCACGTTACCCATCCAAACGTCGTAACCAGCATCGGCCAGTATGTAACCTGTGTTTGGGATTGGATTGGGACAGTGATTTATTTTTTTATTAGTTTTTTTATATGTTTATTTTATGGTTATGTTGTTTGTATTTATAAAAATGTTTTTGGAATTGTTATGTTCAGAAAAAAAATTTGGTATATTGATCACACAACTTTGAAAAACTATTTAACGATGATTAGCTAGACTAGACCTCTACAAAGGCTATTTCTTTTAAGCAAATGAAATATAAAATAATTGGAAAAAAACAAATAAAGCAAAATGTGTTCAACATTTAAAATTTTTTGAACAAGGGGACCAAAAGCCGTAAAATTATATCAAACAAATAAATTCTTTAAATAATCATAAAATTATGATTAAAATTAACGCTGCAACCTAAACTTTGATGTGGCTGGTTGAGAACCCAAGATGTAGACGACTCCAACAGACCATGCAATAGCAAGACGGCAGGTTTGTTGGCATTACAGTTCTTGTCTTCCCTTTGTGAACAGTCTACCATCTTGTTAATTCGATGAAGGCCTAGGATGAAGCCGTCTGTAGTCCTGACGAAGTGTTCTTCCGCTGGGTACCCTTTGTAAGCAATCATCTCCATCTGTCCATGTTTTTTTTAGAATTAATATAAAGTTAAAAGTCTATAACAAATTTTCTAAGACGTGATAATGTTTGAAGTTTTTCCGGATTTTAGTAAAGATTTTTTAGTAGTTGTAACTGATTAATTGGTTGATTGATCGATCGATCGATCGATCGATTGATTGATTGATTGATTGATTGATTGATTGATTGATTGATTGATTGATTGATTGATTGATTGATTGATTGATTGATTGATTGATTGATTGATTGATTGATTGATTGATTGATTGATTGATTGATTGATTGATTGATTGATTGATTGATTGATTGATTGATTGATCGATTGATTGATTGATCGATTGATTGATCGATTGATTGATCGATTGATTGATCGATTGATAGGTTTGCTAGTCTCCTGTTGCAGTTGGATTTGACGGTTTAATAAGAGCAACATTGTTGTTTTTGTCAAATTTTAGTAAAAAAAATATCAAATCAAGCAAAAAATTTATTGTAAGTGTAGTTTTATTAACAAATTTTATAGAAAAGTTAGAAAAAAACTGAAACTTATTTAATAACAATATTATTCCTCAGATCAGGATCTTTTGAAAGGATGCACTTGAAGGACAAAATCAAAAACATGATTTGCAGAGTACATCTAGTCGCAGACATTTTGAAAAGAATATTATTTTTTCAAATTTTTATAAAAATCTAAAAAAAAACAATAATGTTATAAATTAATAAACTAAAACTATTGCAAGCTGTGGCATGAAGCGTTAAATGATTACTTGATTTCATGCTATTTATACTCAAAATTGGCAAGTATCCCAATCCCAACATACAACCAATAGATGCAAATTTCATAAGAAGGGACTTTTGAACTTGTTGAAGAATCTTCACATTATTCGCGTTCTTTTTTGGTTTATAAAAATATGTTCTCCGGTAGACTAAAATAAACTAGTGTTAAATATAGGCTTTTCAATGACTCCTGGTAATATGTAAGGTTGCTATATGTATGTATAGATAGGTGTGTGTGTGTGTGTGTGTGTACATGTGTGTCTGTCTGTTTGTGTGTGTGTGTGTGTGTGTGTGTGCATATACAATGTAAATTAATGAGTTGATATGTATTTTTTTATAACTTACGAATGATTTAACAAAACTGTTAATTACTTTAAAGAACAATTTATTCATTTTTGTTTTAAAAGAATGAAAAAACTACTATGTGATTTTTAGCCACGATTTTTAATATTCAGAATATGCCAAATGATCGAAAACATTCTTGAAAATTAAAACTATGATGACGTCTTTCAATGGATGCTTATTTAAAATGAGAAAACTCTTGAAAATGAGTATCGTACGATGCTTTTATATGTGCTTGTGTGTGTGTGTGTGTTTATGTATGTGCTTGTGTGTGTGTGTGTTTATGTATGTGTGTGCATTTGTTTTTGTATATGTGTGTGTGTTTGTTTATGTATATTTGTGTGTTTATGTACGCGTGTGTGTTTGTTTATGTATGTGTTGTGTGTTTATGTATGTGCGTATGTGTGTATATGTGCTTAAAACGTTTTCTGTACGGTTGGGGTAGGATTTGAAGATGTGGAAATCCTGGAGAAGACGAGGAAATGAAGACCTCCAACCATTATGGAAGAGGTAGGGAATAATTAATTAAATTATTGGACATTAATTAAATTATTTAAATTTTTGACATAACAACGACAATGGTAGTAGTAGTAGTAGTAGTAGTAGTAGTAGTAGTAGTAGTAGTAGTAGTAGTAGTAGTAGTAGTAGTAGTAGTAGTAGTAGTAGTAGTAGTAGTAGTAGTAGTAGTAGTAGTAGTAGTAGTAATAGTAGTAGTAGTAGTAGTAGGGATAAATTTGAATTGGATTGGCACTTGTGAAAATTTGAAAAGCTTTTGAATGAATGTAGCAAACTTTCAGAATTTTTATTTTCCGTTAAATTTTTCTAGTTAAGACCTTGAAAGCACATTTTATTTTTATCATTTTATTTGAGAAACTCTCAAATTTTTTCATATATTTTTTTTTATAAAGAAAAAGAATACACATAATAATCTCTTTTACATTTAAAAAGTTCTCTATATTCAAATTTCAAAATACAAAATAATTCATGATAAAGAAATGAACCTTAATCTTTAGGAATGAACCTTGTTGTTGTGATTTAATCATTTTTTCCTCCAAATTTCTGTCACTGCATAAAAATATTATTATTATTTTTTTTTCCAATATTATTGCCAATAGTGAGCGTTTTACGTGGGCGGTTGGATTACTAACAGAATTATGTAAACCAAAAATAGGAGAAACAAAGAATAGAGATATCTCGTCATGTTGACATTTAAAATGAAATGAACGTGATACGATGAAGACAAAATATAATTTGAGGCAACTAAATAAAATAATTTGAAAAATGTTTCAACTAGATTGAATCCTTTCCCAGCAGACGGTTTTTTGTATGTGTCAACCAAAATCCACAATCTATATTTTGTTTTCGGGATATCGAGAACTTGGTAAATGTTCACGTTTCTATGCGATTTCATGGAATGAAATTTTGTTCACAACATACCTTGAAACACTCGGCAGAATGTCTACATTGTAAGAGGTAACAGTGCATTTTACTATAGATCTTATTCACCTATTGTTTGAATCAAGCAAGTCTTATTGGAAAATAACAAAACTGTGTAAACCACTAACAAATTTATTTCGATAATTGAAAAAGTTTCATAAATAATTGTCTTTTCAATTTGTTGATTATTCAAGTAGTTTATTTTTAAATATCCAGAGAATTATGATTTTGAAATAACAAAGCATTCAAACAAACACACACATTCACACACACATTCACGCACGCATGCCCACACCTATATCATATTCATGAAAAAGAAATACATTGAAATCAAAAATAATGCAACATTTAAAAGTCAAGCAGTTATTAGTTCATTAAAACGCATTTTCGCACAGGCAAGTTAGTCATATAAATGTTTAATCATGAAATTTTGTGTAACTTCTGGAAAATAGTTATTAATCCCTCAAATTTTTGCTTCTTCTTGTAATTGCCTTGCAAGTTCTTTTAGTAATAAGAAAACCAGAGCATTCAGTTCCAGGACAGCATTCTGAATCGTATAGGCATTTTTGTCCCTGTTTACCACAGCTGATGCACGTTCCACTCTGCAAGAAATGTTACTTCATTATTGCAACATCATATTTTCAATTTCGAAACTCAGTAAGAAGAACCAAAAAAAAATTACTAGAATGCCAGAACAACGGTTTCCTTTACAGCATTTTTGGATGGCGTTACAAGAAGCACCATTTGTTCTACAGTTGAAGAGACCTTTTAGTTCCGCTTCAGCTTCTTCTTCTTCTTCTCCTTTAGCCTCAGCCTTTTCTGATTCTTCTATCTTAGCTCTTAGCAAATTATAATTGCTCTTTTATATGACCATTTAAAAAAAGTTATAATAATTTATAAAAATAAACACAAGAAAGCTTTCTTACTCTAGCACGGCTTTCATAATTTCATCGTACACGTCTGGTTTACATTGAAAAAAACAGTCTATATTATTTCTAATTGAAATTACAAATTAAATTTAATGAATAGTATAATTTCAAAAAAAAACTTTACCAGATCTTGAATTGAAAAATGTATATAGAAAACAATTGAACCTGCTTCAGCGGTGGAGAACAATCCACAAACAACCAACAACATGCCAACCAGCACTAGAAACTTCATTTTTCAATCAAATCAAACACGCAATAACTTGAAAATGGCAACAAAAATGTTGATAATACAATTTATCTATGATGATTCAATAATTTTATACATGCCTCTACTGGAGTTTTTAGGTGCGAATGTAGGCAAGCAGGTAACAAAAACAGCCTAACAATGGCATACAAAAGAACCTTTATAGTTTTCGTCGTTGTTTAGCTTGCTGTAACTTTTTATTGAATTCGAACTAAGGCATGTCTTAAAATGATTAGTTACAATAACTTAGAAAAAGTTTAAATGAAAAATCTTCAAAATGATCGATTTGATCTTGCGCTAAAGTTATACTCCGCTGATAAGTTATAAAATTAATGAAGCTAATGCCGTTGAAAACACTCCACAATCTCAAACGAATTTACATCAAAATTTAAGAGATTCAAAACAAATAAGAAATTACTTAATAGACTTATTAAATTATGATAGAAATATATTCGCGCGAAACAAATAATTTTGCGGAAAAAATTATTTTGCTTTCAAAATCAAATTATGTAAACTATCGGCTACCTCCGACTCATTTTGAAGATGAACCATTTTGAGACCATCTGTATACAAATTTTTGTCTCTTTATTGCAATGTTGCGACGAAACCACATAAGAAATTGTTAGTCAAGTTAATCATTTCTGGATGTGACGAGAAGGCTGTAAATGCAATCAACGTTCCAAGCGAGTGGCCAATGTAGTTGATCTTCTTTACTGTTTTATTGTGCACGTAGGTCAGCATCGCTGGCAGCTCCAAACGCGCCATCTCCGTCCAACTTTTTACAAAAACGTGAAAATGAACATTTTTCAATTGTCAATTAGTCGTATCGTATAAGTCTTCAATGATTGATTGCTGCTACAACAATGCTGATCAAACAAACACTGAGCCATAATAAATTTTTAGCAGAACGTAAAATAAAGTACCAATTTTTGTATACAATTTTTTGAGTTTAAAATTTGCAGATGCAAAATATTGAAAAAACCGGCGTGAAATCCCAAGTTTCTTGAGCATTCTGGTCAACTCCTGGCAATCCAACGGAATAAGAAGTCTCCCTCACGTTACCTAACCAGACGTTGAAACCCTCGTCAGCAAGAACATAAGCTGGTAATGGAAATATTACTGAGCATTTATGAAACAGGAATATCAAATATGTACCTGTAGTGATTGAAGAATTTGATTGATCAATAATATTTTCTCAAAACTTATACTAAAATTGTTAACTGGCGAATATTTCTTGCTAACCTAAACTTCTTCTACGACTATTGATAACCCAAGTGACAGAGGAATCAAGCAGTCCATGCTGTAAGAAAGCCACAGGCAGTTTAATGATTCTACGAAATCTTTCTGGAACATTCTGTAAAGTAGTAAAGGCGCTTCATCTTTGCACATAACTGTGTGGACCTCAACATGAAAATCACCTTTCTCAAGGATGAATTCTTTCCTCCAATAATGAAAAGTATTACGTCATGCTTGAACGAGCCAATGTTACAAAAAGGATTGGTTTTGTGTTTTTCTTTTCATTTTCGTTGGATTTTAATGATATTCAAATATAGATAAATAATGGAAAACTATGCGAATGTTTTTTCAAAATTTCAAAGTATCTAAGCATGTTTTACATTGGTCGAAGAATATCATCATAGCAATGTTACAAAATTATTTAGTGCCATGCTCACCAAACACAGTGAAGGATTTTCCATGCGTCGTACCGTACCGTAACCTAATTTAAGTTGGTTCTTATTTTAAGTAAAGCGGACTTTGAAAGAAAAACACGTAGCTTTCCAGGAATGAAAATTTTGGTTTTGGCTAAATCGAACAAAATCTCTCAATCAATTCGGACTGAAAGCTGCTACAGATCAACAAAAATTTTTTTTTTCGCACTGTTTTTAATATAAAAATTGACAATAAAATTGAGTAATAAGCCTAAGAAAGAATGTTGTCGGCCCTTTTAAGCAAACTTAAGCCCCGCCTCCTGCCAAAAATGTTTTGCTATGCCGCTGAGAATGCTCATTCATGGTGGAAGATTTTTGTAAATTATTGGACGTCCATCATACAAATCTATAACCTAATCTTTTTTTGTTTAGTTCTTTTTTCAAAAATCAAACTTTGACAGAACGCAAATAGTGGTAGGAGGTGAATTACTATAAGAATAAATAAATTAAAAGAATAAACAAATAAAAAACGCGATACAAATATTGAAATTAAATTTTAAAATTAAAGCTAAAAAGTTTAAAAGTGCTAAACTAGCAAAATGAAATGAAATGAATGAAATGTTCCATCTTGTTTCTTACCTATCGCATCGATAATCAACACCTGCTGATAGCTGCTATGGTTCAGGTTAAAATTTGAAATCTGAACAAAAACTGTTAAA
>NW_008705095.1:464618-465933 GCF_000326865.2 Helobdella robusta | reverse complement strand
ATCTCGCGGCCAATTGTTCCATACAAATCTCTTATTAGTATTCCTCAAAGGTTAGTGTCAACAACAAAACCCACACAGTGTCATTGGTCTAGTCAGGGGTGGTTTTAAAGGTTCAAGCCCCTCAAGATGAAAAAATATTCAATTGAGACGATCAAAAAATTTTAAATTTCAATTTCAAATTTCAATGTAAAATATATTTTTTCAGTATGAAGAAACCAGTTATAATTAATATCTAAAGAAGCAAGCAAGATAAATCAACTGAAAAACTATTAGTCTTACTAAAAATTTGTTGCATCAAGTAGATGCTATAATGATAACAACACAATATATGATAATAAATATTATAAATAATAATTATAATATAAATATATTATAATTATGATGATTATATAAAGTCGAAAATGTGTTTAGAAATCCTAGCATTACTTTTTTACTATCTTGCAAACTCTATTAAAAACGCCAGAGCAGTCGCTTCCAAGGCAGCACTCTGAATCATGGCGACACGATTGCCCTTGCTTGCCGCACTCACCACATCTTGCAGACTGAGAAAATTGTTTCAATCGAGATTAAAATGATTTCTGGAGAAAATAATTTTCAAAATCTACCTTGAAAAATCCAGTGAATCCGCTTTGCTTGTTACAGCGCAATCCGTTGCAGCACTTGCTGAAGGGAGAGCACTTTTCGCCATATTTTTTACATTCGAATAATTTTTGATCAACGCCATTTCCCCCTGCTACCTCTCCTCTTTCTTCTCCTTCCCCATCTTCTTCTTGCTTCTCAAATTCTTCTACTTTGAGTCTTGCAAGTTATAAAATTTTATTTCAATGAGGATAAAATTTTGAGAAAAAAATAGCGGGCTAACTCAAGCACGGCCTTCATAATCTCATCGTAGACGTCTGATTTTTCTAGAAAAAGTTTCGGAAATATTAGGAAACGTTTTTATTATTTTTAAATGAGTTCAATAAAATGAACTTATAATCCATTTTATTTACAAAAGAAGTGAAAGAGTCAGCCTAGCAATAAATGCTTATCTAGGGTTGACTCCTTTAAAAATAATAGTTGTTCAAATATCAAAAATAAGAAAAATCCGAGATAAAAAATCTCTTGTGTAAATTTCAAAACACCTGCTCTGGTGGAAAGCAAACCAGCAACAACCAATGATCCAACAAGCATTAAAAACTTCATTCTTCAATCAGATCAAAGTTAGCAATAAGTTTAAAGAGCCAACATCAACCGTAAATAATCCAGGTGAACTGCAACAACAAACCAACTTATAGTCCTAACTAGCTCTTGTATTTCAGACGAATGTGTGTGG
>NW_008705095.1:450246-455024 GCF_000326865.2 Helobdella robusta | reverse complement strand
CATCTTCATCCTCATCATCTTCATCCTCATCATCTTCATCCTCATCATCTTCATCCTCATCATCTTCATCCGTCATCATCTTCATCCTCATCCTCATCATCTTCATCCTCATCATCTTCATCCTCATCATCTTCATCCTCATCATCTTCATCCTCATCATCTTCATCCGTCATCATCTTCATCCTCATCCTCATCATCTTCATCCTCATCATCTTCATCCTCATCATCTTCATCCTCATCATCTTCATCCTCATCATCTTCATCCTCATCATCTTCATCCGTCATCATCTTCATCCTCATCCTCATCATCTTCATCCTCATCATCTTCATCCTCATCATCTTCATCCTCATCATCTTCATCCTCATCATCTTCATCCTCATCTTCATCTCATCCTCATCTTCATCATCATCACGTTGTCATTAACTTCATCGTCATTTTTTGTTACTATCACAGCCAACAGCCATAACTCTCTCCTATCCTAATCAGCATAATAGCACTCTGACATGGGATGCGCCCGATCCAT
This sequence comes from Helobdella robusta, assembly GCF_000326865.2. Classification (NCBI taxonomy): domain Eukaryota; kingdom Metazoa; phylum Annelida; class Clitellata; order Rhynchobdellida; family Glossiphoniidae; genus Helobdella; species Helobdella robusta. The sequence goes on along the minus strand of NW_008705095.1, from coordinate 454,500 downwards.
TCGAGAACACGAAAGCGAACTGGAAAGCGAACTGGAAATTCTTCTCTTTTGCCGCAAATAAATATACATTTTATAGTATGAAAACAGTCCATAGTATAATGATGATGATGATAATAACAATAATAATAATAATAATAATAATAATAATAGTAATAATAATAATAATAGTAATAATAGATATTTTATCGAACTCACTAATGGTAAATATTACGTACGTACCGCTGATTGCTATGCTGGCCGGGAAATCGTTAGATTGCTTTGCATTACACAGCACACACACACACACACGCACACACACGCACACACACTTACATATATATATATATATATTTATTTATTTATATTTATATATATTTATATATATGTATTTTGGGTTTAGACTATTATAAATACAAATACCTTTATAGATAATTGTATATATATATATATATATATATATATATATATATATATACAAACAGACACACGACACACGTACACTCGCACTCAGACAAATATTGACCGTCTGCTTAGCTGTCTGTCCGTTTTTTTTGTCTGTCTAGTTGTCTGTCTGGTTGTTTGTCTGGTTGTCTGTCTGGTTGTCTCTCTGGCGAAGAAATGACACGATAATTAAACGATGATGATAATCTTGATGTTTTTGATACCTGGCCTAGTTTGAACACCAATTATGATGATCAAATTTAAGATGACTATACTTTGTTATAAGACATAAAGACGAACCTGAATAAGCTTAAATTGGTGGAGTTACGATGACAAGATGATGAAAAACGAAGAAGTTAGTGATGTCGAAAGAGTTAATTAGATGAAAGTAATGATGTGAGTGATATCTGATGTGATGTTGATGATGAAGCTGTTGTTTATGGTGATTGTGACGACGATAAATCCAAATTTATGATGGGTAATATCGCAATTTGTGCACTGCTATGACAGATGCTAATGCAAAATAATCCATTCTGGTTATGAAGGCATTTCATCAGTATAGAACAAATAAATTCCACTTAATTAATTGTACTGGTGAATATGTATTTGTTTTAGGAGGCTGAGTTGTGCAACGCTTAGGAAATCCTCGTCCATCATACGCAATATGTGTGTGGTGCATTCGTTCATATGTTTAATGCGTTTGTTGTGATGTGTGTATTGTGTGCCTGTGTGTGTGTGTGTGCGTGCGTGTGTGTTGTGTGTGTGTGCGTGCGAGTTGTGTGTGTGGTCTGTGATTGTGTGGTTTTTTTTCTCAAATAGATGTTTCAATTTGTAAGAGTTATACAAATACGATGGCACAAAATTTTCGGCAATTTTTATGTCAAAACAACAATGCTCTTGAGTTAATACAATCCAGACATTCCCAACGGACGTTTTTCATAAGAGGAAGGAGTAGTTCTGCTTGCCAAATGTGGGTCATTTGCACGAAAGAAATATAAGCAGAAATACGTGCATCCATGCATGCATAATGCAGTTTGAAATTTATTGTTGATTTTTGCATGGTTAATTTTAGATATACTGGAAAAAGGAGTCGTCAAATACTTCTAGAGATATGGAATAATTGCAACAGTTGAGAGATAATAAAGCGCACCTAAACAACAAAAATTGAAACAAGATAAAACATGTAAACATTACAAACATGAAAAGTACATACACACACGCATACATTTACTGTAAGTTATACTCATGTGCATTTGCATGTATGTACATATACAAAACATGAACGTGTCTGTGCGTGTGTTTGTGTGTGCGTGTGTGTGTCTATATGAGTTTGCCTGTCTGATTTTGTTTGTAATTGCCAGTACAAGCATACAAATCTGAGTACCACTAACTATTAATATATGTACAGACATAAGCAGGCATAAACATATAAGTGTACACACACACACACGCGCACACACTCAGACATACAAACACACACACACACGCACACACACACACATTTGCGTTGCAATGCTAAATTGCATGCTCATAAGGATTACAGCATAAATATATCACTGTTTACTACATGGAATGTAAATAATATTAATGTATATAACAACCACACACACAACACACACATTCACAAACACACACACACACACATATATATATATGTGTGTGTATGTGAGTGTGTATGTGTATGTGTGTATATCCTAAATGCGTGTACATCTCTATAAGTATATAGGCAATGACCGTGCGTATGACGAACGAATGATGCAAATGAATAAAAGCGGAGTTAGATGACAACTTCCTCTGAAAATAATATCATCCGAGTGTTTGGATTTTTTACGTACGTTTATGTAGTTGTTGGATGTTTGTATGTATGTTTGTTTGTGTTGTTTGTATGTTTGTGTATTTGTATGTTTGTATATTTTCATGGCTGTATGTTTGTATATTTTTATGGTTGTATGTTTGTATATTTTTATGGCTGTATGTTTGTGTATTTGTTTGTTTGTGTATTTGAACGTTTGTGTGTTTGTATGCTTGTGTGTTTGTATGTTTGTATCCTGTGTGTTTGTATCTTGTATGTTTGTGTCTTTGTATGTTTGTGTATTTGTATAGTTGTGTTGTTTTCTACTGATGTGTTGTTTGTTAGAAAAAACTCGCTTAAGTTTTTTGTTTTTCGTTCTCCCAAAATTAATTCAAATTTTTTAAAAATATTTTCTGGGTTTTTTTCTGGTGAAAAACTTAGAAATTGATATAAATTTATTAAATCATTATTGAAAAGTTAATCATCATCCCATAGCGAAACTATTCCAATTGTTTAAAATCTTTCATCTAGAAAGAACTCGAAACTCCTGCTAAGAACATCAAATCAACTAATTTTGACTTTATTACTAATTCAATAAAGAGTAATTAACTAATTAACTAATTAGTAACACAACTATAAAATTAAACAGTTTAAATGTGATAAAATGTATAAAAAATTTAATGATAAACAATATAAACTAAACAATGGAATTCGGTAATTTTTATATCTTACTTTCTATGAACTGACTTAAGAGAACTCATAGATTTCATTTTATTTGTTTTGTAAATTTTTTATATAAATTAAATGATATTAGTAAATATTTTAATTATTATTCATTAATTATAAATATTAATTGAGTTGTTTGAGTTTAATTTTTGAAAAAACTGTTAAAATAAGTATCTGAGCCAATGGATTACACATAAAAGTTGGTACTTTTTTAATATTTAAATAAATCATTTTTAATTTGTTTACAAAGTAACATTATTGCTGGGTAGCGTGATGGGTAAGACGCTCGGTCTAAAAGTGACAGCGACGCGGTTTGAAAGCACGTAGATTCCCAGTAAAAGATGATGACGATGACGAAACGGATGAGGAAGAAGATGATGATAATGATGAAGATGACAAAGAAGAAGAAGAAGATGATGATTGTGATGAAAATGACGATGAAGAAGAAGATGATGATGATGACGAAGAAGAAGATGATGATTGTGATGAAGATGACAAAGAAAAAGAAGAAGATGATGATGATAGTGATGAAGATGACGATGAAGAAGAAGATGATGATGATGACGAAGAAGAAGAAGAAGAAGAAGATGATGATGATGGTGATGATTATGATGATAGTGATGAAGATGACGAAGAAGACGAGGAAGAAGATGATGATGATAATGATGAAATGTTGATTGTGATGCTGATGACTAGTTATTTGGACGGCCAATAACAATCACCCGTATGGATTTTATTCCACTCATTAAGGTTTAGTTTGGTGTGTGAGTGTTCATAGCGTTGTGGACTTTTCAAAGAGGATGGTGACGATAATACTGATGTAATCGCTAATAATGATGATGTAATAAACATCAAACAAGCATTAAAACACACACACACACACACGCACACACAAACATATAAACATACAAACATTCACTGATACACAAGCACTACACACACAATCTCTCTCTCTCTCTCTCTCTCTCACACACACACACACACACACACACACACACTACTACTACTACTACTAATAATAATAAGAAGAATAATATTAAAAAGAATAATTCATTTTTTAAAAATATGGTAGAATTGAAATTGGAAAAACGTAGCGAATGTTAATCCAATGATAAGCTATCATTAAGATGTTATGTAAACAAACAAGCAAACAATCATCTGCAAACAAACAAACATATTCTGCAAACAAGCCAACATCATCTACAAACGAGCAAACAACCAAACATCATCTGCAAACGAACAATCAACACATACATGCATCAGTTTTTGCGTTTCAAACAATTCTGCAGCTAAAAAAAACACTGTTTAAATGAGGA
>NW_008705095.1:437063-450196 GCF_000326865.2 Helobdella robusta | reverse complement strand
TCTTCGTTCGTTCGTTCGTTCATTCATTTATTCATTCATTTGTTCATTCATTCATTCACCAACCTATTCATTCCAACTCACCTTGTATGTAGTCATAGTTTTCTTAACTTTTGAACGCTGGCGATCATAATCATAACCGGAACCATCAATATCACCATCATCATCATCATCGTCGTCATCATCATCATTTTCCTCATCGTCATCGTCTTCATTCAAGCATAGAGGCAACTCAAAGCTGTTGTATCTGCCCGGTTCCAACAAGATGTTGTAAATTTCGTCATCATCATCACCGTAATCATCACCATCATCATCATCATCATCATCGTCTTTGTCGTTTTTATTGCTATTGTTATTTTCGTAATGTTTTTGTTGACTTAGTTTGCTTTCACTATTCCGGCTTGCGGTCGTCATCAGTCTGTGCACGTTGATACAGTCTTTTGAAGGTTTGTTGCTGTTGTTGTTGTTTTGCGAATGTTGTTGTTGATGTTGTTGTAGTTGATGTTGTTGTTGTTGTTGTTGTTGAGGTGGTTTGTAATATCGTCGACCTTGCTGGCGTTTGTGTCGGCGAACTGATTGCAGGGCGCCAGGGCAAATTCGCAGAGCCCCATGTCTCGAGGAGGTTGTTGATGGACAGAGTGATGAATAGGATGGTGGTGAAGAAGAAGATGGTGATGGAGATGAAGATGGAAAAGAAGATGATGCGGATGAGTTTTTAGATAGGAAAGGTGATGAATGTAGCAAAGATGATTTTGTTGTCGTTAATGATGATAATGACGATGATGAGGATGATGATAATGATGAAAAAGAAAATGATGATGAAGTGTTTGTTGATGATGATGATGACAATAATGATAATGATGATGATGATGATGATGATAATGAAGCAGAAGAAAAATATGATGATGTGTTTGTTGATAATGATGAAGGTGATGAAGATGAGGAAGATGAGGATGATGATGAGGTGTTTGTTGTTGATGAAATGTATGGAGTAGTTAATGTTAGAAGAATGAAAACCGCGGATTTGAAACAGAAAATTCCGCCACTTGTGACTCCAAATTTGTTTTCCATTTTCTCAAATTTCTGTGAAAAATTAGTTTAAATAATTTTCATAAATATATTGAAATTGATTAGTTCATTAAATAATAGACAAAATTATTCAAACAGCAAGTTAGCTCAGATGGTAGTACGTCCTGCTGTAAAATGTTTCTTGCACGGAAACGAGGTTCAAACCCTGTCAAAGTCGGAACTTGTAAACAAGAGTGAAACCTTCCATTGTTGTGTGTTGTAACATTTGTGAAACTGAAAATTTAAATGCAATTAGTGGAGTCGTCAGAATAATTTTGTAAAGGATTGAACTCGTCTTAAGCACTCTTTTGCTAAGCCTGCATTTGCTTTTTTTGTCCCTTCTCTCTGGAATTCTCCACCTCCTTCTCTGACTACATAATTGATTGAATATTTTCTGATTTTATTTAGTAAAATCGGTGTTTTTTTTCAATTAAAAGTAAAAAATTGGACCGTTGTAGCGGGCCAAATTAAATTACAATCAAAATTTATGTTGAAATTTTGTTACAATCAACTTGGATATTTTGCGTGTCTGTTTGTTTGTTTGCCTGCTTGTTTGCTTGTTTGTTTGCCTGTTTGCTTGTTTGTTTGTTATTGTTTGTTTGTTATGGTTTGTCTTGCAATAGTTAAAATAGAATGAGATGCCGAACTTCTGTTACTTCAACTGTCCACTCCATCAATCAAACCATCAGCCAGCTTTGGCTCATTCACTAAAAATTTCATTCGCCTCTCTTCAAATTGTTTTAAATTAGATAGGTGGCACGCTTCATCATTGTTATTTGGTTAGATTTCAATGCAGATATAATGTGTGGTGCGAAATTCGTATGTAGAATATAGAATGGGTCGTAAAAAAGGGTCACATGTGTTACAACAACTATGCTTTTGGTATTATTTTTAACCCTGAATGTAAACAAGGTAGAGTAAAGAGAAGATTATTTTTGTTTGAAACTTTCATCTTCAGTGGAAAGTACATACCATCCTTACAACATTTTTAAAGTACTAGTGATTAAGTGAGGAAGAATTCATTCGATCGTTCGTTCTTTTGTTTGTTCTTTCGTTTGTTCATTCGTTTGTTCGTTCTTCCGTTCATTCATTAGTTTGTTTGTTTTTTGTTTCGTTCATCCATTTGTTTGTTTGAGTATTTCTTCGTTTTTTTTTTATAATTTTATATCTTTATCATTCATTCAATCATTCATTCAATCATTTATTCATCATATTGTTCAATCATTCAATCAGATATTGATTCAATCAACTAACTACTATTCCACACACACCACATACACACACACGCACACATTCAGATATTAGGCAATTTTTTAGCTCATTCTTTAATTAATTAATTAATTCATTCATTCATTCATTCATCCATCCGTACCTTTCACAAAATAACATCATAGAAATATTCAATCAATCATTAATCTCCCACACACATCACACATACATTCACACACACACACACACTCACAGAAACACACACGCAAAAACACTCTCCCTTCCACACACAAACATACACTCACACAAACATACATTCACACAAACATACACACACACCACGTTCATACACACACATACAGAAAACACACACCACACACATACTCACAAACACACTCACGCAAATTCAAATAAACATGCTTTCAACACCTACCAAGGCTGGTCTCAGAAGTTTCTCTGAGTATTACTAGCGTTAAATTTTCTGCTAAAAACTTCAAAAAATTCTCCATTTTTCTTTTTTACATTTCATTATAAATTAACAAAGGCATACTTTTTGAATACAGACATACTTAACCATCTAACAAAATCTCGAAATCAAACACGTAACGCAAAACATTATATTCTTATACCTTTGTCTAAAAAAATACGTCTGCATGTGTGTGTGTGTTTATGTGTGCGTGTGCTTGTGTGTGCGTGTGTGTATTTTGCATGCGCGCGTGTATGTGTGTGTTTATTTGTGTGTTTTATTTTCTTTAATCTACGTTTCAATCATTCATGCATCCATTCATCTTTCAATCATTCACACTTTAATTAATTTGTTTACTTACATTTTCTAAGCAAACTCTTCATCATACACGATTATACTCAAAATGAACCTTGAAGGAAGGAGTAAGGAAGGGGTGGGCAAGAATTTTTTAAACTTCGAAATCTGACGGATGGGCCATGAATTGAAGCAAATGTTTGCTGCTAGTGTGGGCAAAAATTTCACTAATGGTATTCTTCTCCTGTATGTGTGTGCGTGCGTGTGTGTGAGCGCGCGTGTGTGTTTCAGTAATGTTATCTGACTTGATGAGTTTTATTGACTTTTAATAGACATACTGCTGACCATGTCCGGGGTGTTGCCATGGCCATCCCGGCCCTCCCCTACACCCGCCACTGTATCTCTACAAAAAAAACGCTTTCACTGATTTTAAAACACGGTTGAAACTTTTTGAATCGAGTTTTCAAGTATTTTTTGAGTCTTTGTGATGAAATTATTTTTATTAGAAAAAATGTTTTCTGAGATTCGTTAGAAGAATACGATGGAGGTTATTAATTATTTAATTAATTAATACAATTAACTAATTGTAAGCGCTATCGTCGAACTATGGTCTTGTGGGTTTTTGGCGATGCCCCTGAGAAATACTGACGAAAGAATTGTTATAAATAAAAAACAGAACGGAGTTTGGTTTTAATTAAATTGGTTTTAAAGTTTTAATTAAACCAGACCAGTTTTGTTTTTTCATTGTATAAAATTATTAAACCATTTATAGAAAAGTGTTCAGCTAATTCTTTTTAACAAAAAAAAATCATTTTTTCCCATTTTTTATTTGAAATATTTGAAGATTAAAAAACTCTTACCTATCAAATTACTCTACCTCTCTTTTTCTCTATTTCTCTCTCTCTTTCTATCTCTTAGGACGTTATAAGGAGAAATGTATCCAGATACAAACGCAATAATATATGTTAAAAATTAGTTTAACTTCTCAAAAAAAAAAAATTATTATCAATAAATTTTAAAACATTTAAAGTTAAAAATGACTTTCATCCAGCTTTAAAAATCGTTCATTTTTGCAGTAACTCGCACGAGGCTAATTATATGGAACGTAGTAAGAAAGTGGATGAACATGCTCGCGCATGATATGTATATGTAATTATATATATCTATATATATGTATGTATGTATGTGTGAATGTGTTTGTGTGTGAATGTGTTTGTGTTTGAATGTGTTTGTGTGTGTGAATGTGTGTGTATGTGTGTATGAGTGTAATTAGATATTAAATATATTTATATATTTTCTGTAAATTTGTGTTTTTTTTTGTATTATATTGAGTTATATTGCATTTGTATTAAGGAGTGTTGTGCTCTATTATTTTAGATTATAATCTGTCGTTTTGTGTTGTTTTATTTGTAGTTGGTTCATCTTCTAGACTGCGCTAACTCTTTATGTAAATCAGAGAGAGAGAATGAATAATTTCACACACACACACACGCACCACACGCTAACACACACACACAAACACACACAGTACACGCACACACACACACACACAAACGCAAAACACACACAAACAAACCCACACACACAAATAAACATGGCTAAGAGTGTGTCTTTAAACTTTTAATGTAATTATAAATTTTATCAATTTTATCAAAAAATATCAAAAAAGCAGTTATTCTCTTTCCCATTCTCGTCAAGATACTCGTCAAAATGCTTCCATTGGAACTGGTAGCTCCAATACATATAGGTGATCAGTGGCACATCTTATAAATCGTGCATCTCATTAATCCATTGTTCACTTGCTCATGTTAAATACCTGAAAGCCATTTCCTCTACAGTTAAGTTCTTTAACGTGTATGTTCATATTTTTAGCAGAAATATGCTTTAAATTATTATTATTATTGTTGTTGTTGTTTGTTTGTTGTTGTTTGTTGTTGCTGCAGAAATATGCTTTAAATTAATATTATTATTAGTGTTGTTGTTTGTTGTTGTTGTTGCTGCTAAAATATGCTTTAAATTAATATTATTATTATTGTTGTTGTTGTTTGTTGTTGCTGCAAAAATATGCTTTAAACTATTATTATTAATATTGTTGTTGTTTGTTGTTGTTGTTTGTTGTTGCTGCAGTTGTTTATTGTTTTCAACAATTTAAATTTAAAGATGTATTCTCTTATCCATATAAAATTTTAATGACTGGAAGGATGGATGAATGATGAATCACGCACACACACACACACACACACACACACACACACACACACACACACACACACACACACACACACGCATTCATACAACCCTTGTATATAAATACGTACATGAACTAACACAAAACACACTAACACTGATACACACACATATACAAACGCATGCATGAACAAACATATACAATCACTCAGACAAACATACTCACACATACACACACACATACACTAATACATGCTTAAGATGGTATGAGGGAGAAAATATTAAGAAGTAATATGGAAGGAAAAAGCATATATATGATCGTATGCAAAGTATGATGGGGACCCAAGAAATGCAGACTCACACACACACACACACACACACACACACACACACACACACACACACACACACACATACAAACACTAATCTACATACATACACGCACACATATACGCACACATACACACACACACTTACACATAAACACATACATGAGATAGTGAGAAGAAAATGTTAAAAGTTATCATGGAAATAGCGTATATAAGAACGTATGATGACTACTATTATACAGCAAACAAACAACATCCATTCCATTTTAAAAATCAGATAAACCTGAAGCTCTTTCCTTTTAAGTAGGATAGATAAACGTGTGTGTGTGTTTGTGTGTTTGTTTGTGTGTGTGTGTGTGTGTGTGCGTGCGTGTGTTGCATGTGTAGGTGTGTGTGTGTTGTGTGTGTGTTTGTATGCATTAGTGTATGCAATGTTTGATAAAATCTACCGAAATTTTATTTTATTTTTAGTCTCTGAATAAGTCTACGAAATTCATGTAAATGAATTACTAAAATGGAGCTTAAACGAAAACCACAAACAACATAAACAACAACAACAACACTACAAACATCGACATTCGAGACAACAACAACAACAATAACTACAACCAAAAACAGTAAGATTACAGCAGAACAATCAATGAAAACATAAAAATCCGTAATTTTTTAACTTTCAGCATCAAATCATTATCCATAATTAATTTTAATATATTTATAATTTAAAAACTATAATTTATAAAATATTATTTATAGATCAATTGAATCGCTCGTGTTTACATATTTTTCTTTCAAATAAATTATTATCGGCGTGCATTCATTCATTCGTTCTTTCGTTCATCCATGCATATTCATTCATTTTATTTATTTGTTGGTTCGTTTGCTCACTCGTGCTGAATGAATGAATGAATGAAATGAACGAACGAATGAACGAACGATTGATTGAATGAACAAATGAATGAATGAATGAATGAACGAACGAACGAATGAACGAACGAATGAATGAATGAACAAACAACTTTTATACAATTGGTCTTTTTTCTCTTCAAACTAAATCAGTCTGAAAATAAATGCTAAACACATACAGTTATTAAAGTCTAAAAATCAAAGAAAACAATTTTTGTTACGATTAAAGCAGACATAAAACATACAATGGAAAGATGCTATGTTTAAAAGCTACAATAATGTGTTTGTGTGTGTCTGTGTGTTTGTCTGTGTGTGTGTGTGTTTGCGTGTGTGTGTGCGCACGGTGTGGAAGTTCATTTTCACCAACATCAAATGAGAATAAAGAATATTTATTTTCATTCAATTAAATGCGGGCAGATGAAAAAAAATTAAAATTCATAAAGAGTTGTTCTTTATAAAAATAAAATTAGGAAGCTGGAAAATGTTAAAAACCATCTAATTATAAAACTAATTATTAAACTAATTATCAGACTAATTATAAAACTAATTATTAAACTAATTATCAGACTAATTATAAAACTAATTAAAATAAGAATAATTAAACGTGAATTTAATTTACTCCAATATTAACAACAATCAAACTGTCATGATTGTTACTCCATGTGTGTTTATAACTTGTAGCGAACGGCTGTTTTACTAAGGTAATCATCCCTATCGTCATCATCGTCGTCGTCGTCACCATCATTATCATTGTATCCAGAATCTTTTATGTATCTATTATCATTCTCGCCGTAACACTCAATGGATACATCTCTTTCGTTATCATGATTTATGCTGTCGCAATTGTTTCTGACATATTTTTTACCACGATCGTCACCACCATGGCCACCACTATCGACTTCACTGCCGACGGCGCTACCTCCACAGCCACCAGTTTTACTTTTTTTCAAAATAGACTTGAGTGCTTTAGTCTTGAAATCGAAATCGAAATAATTCAGTGTGATGATTTTGTTGGTGACGAAATCGTACTCACCCATTTCGGTCCTTTTTAGGAAAAACTCCCTATCCATCCACTCCACCCCACCGACGCGAGTGAAACAGCAGGGGTTTGAAATGTCGGATTTTTTCAAATTTTCAAATTTTTTGACGCAACTTTTCGGCGAAACGTTTTTACATCTGAGAGAAGAATGTTTCTGACTGGAACTACAAAAAGGGGAATGGTGATGATGGTGGTGGTGGTGGGGATGGTGGTGGGGTGACGTTTGATGCTTTAGAGGATGGTGATGTTGAGAGTTGATATTTTGGTGATCATTTATCACCATTTTTGACGGAGGTTTCGGAGGTTTGTTTGGGCTGACCGGACCGTCTATATTTCTTTCCGTACTCAAAAATTTTGTTGCTGATGTTGTTGTTGTTGCTGCTGCTGTTGTTGTTGTTGTTGTTGCTGCTGCTGTTGTTGTTGTTAATGTTTTTGGTGATTTTGATGTTGTTGATGATGTTGGAATTTCACAGGATAATTTTGGTGATGTCGACAATGACGACGATGGCGAGAAGGAGAATGACGATAAGGTCGCAGACCTGGAAAAAAATTCATCCATTTCCTCTGAAAGTCTTCCAGAAGTTAGGACGACAACTTCATTGCTCGCCACATCCACACTCGTTCCGCTGTTGAAATCACAATTCTTACCTCCAAATTCTAACGTTTCAACTTCATTCGAATCATTTCTCTTTTCACAAACCTCTCCCGGACAACTTTTAATACCCAGAGAACACTTACTACTAAAACAATTTTTAACATCGCTACAGCTGCTGCTACTACAAACACCACCACCACCACAACTATTGGAAAATCTACCGTCGCTAGTGTTGCCACCACCACTACCACAACAACAGCAGCCACAGAAACATGTTTCACTTTTGCAACTGGGCCCATCAGGTTTGACACCGGTCCGAATTTTTTCGTAAGAGCCAGAGTGGCGGAAAGATTTTGGGGATGAGGTGTAGACGCTGGAGAACTTCTGCCTGATGGCCGTGGTCAGTCTGCTGCCCACTGTGAGGGAGAACCGTCGGTGCAGTTTTGTCTGATTGCTGGTAGGTGGGAGGAAGATGATTTTTTTTACACTTTTACAGATGGTATCTTAAATATTATTTATATATTATATTTTTATATAAGTTAAAGAAAATTTTTTGACAGTCTTGTGATTTAACATCTAGATTTTAATTCTACCGAATGATATGAAATTTGGAGTGGTTTTGATGAGTTATTTCTTTTCATATGAGTTTGGTTTTGTCATTTTGTGAATAAAATGGATAAAAAAAATACAAATTTTATCAAATTTTATCCAGCTCAATTCATCCTAATTCATCCATTTCATTCAATTTGATCAAATTTATCTAATTTAATTCATCCTAATTCATCCATTTTATCCAATTTATCTAATTTAATTCATCCTAATTCATTCATTTCATCCAATTTGATCCAATTTAATTCATCCTGGCCATAAGGAATGTGCGAGAAAAATAAACGCTCATGGTATGTTATTAACCCTATCAAATCTTAAAACTCATATAAAATGTATTTACTTATTTAAAAAAACATCGATTAAAATAAAACTTATTTAAAATAACACGACAACCCGGAAAAATTTTTATACAACTAACCAGACATCCAAATTGTTCTTCTTGCCGCGAAAATTCACGTTAGCCTCATTCACATGGCAACAATCGCCAAACAAAACACTACTATTGCTACAGTTACTTCCGTTACTACTGCAGCTGCAAACGCTACTACAGACGCTACAGCAGTCGCTATCAGGACGGCCGCCGCACAGTTTTGATTTGTTTTTAATTCGTCTGCTGGAGATGTTGAGAAGAGCGTCGGTGACGTCAGAAGTCAAACCGGAAATTTTGTCATAAAACTCAGAGGCCGCGTTTTTGTCGTTGAACTTGAAACCTGGAAAATGATCACAAATAGCAATAATGTGCCAAATGGTAAACAGATTGGATCTTTCAAAATAAAAAATGGTAATAAAGAATAAATTTTTTTATATTTCAATGCTAATTAAAACATCAAGACATTATACAAAATTAAAACCACCAGCTATCCAGTAGCCCGACAACATACCGGCCATTTTGTTATGATCACGTGACGTCAGCATAGCCTGCGTGACGTCACCAAGTCGTTCGTAATTGGACAGATGGTCGATTACGTCACGCCACAAGGTGAATCCGCTTCCTGTTTTGCATTTCGATTACGATGGTGATTTAATTAATTTTATATAAAATTGTTAAAAAGTTGTGTTATTCCGTGAAGTGAAACTATTCAATTGGGTTTTTAGACAAATCTCATGGGTAGATATAAATTAAATGTAATCAATGGTAAATGAAATATACATATAAGTTTAATTGTCGTGAAATAGCATCATCTATGGAAGATGTTTGACGAAATGTCTTATACGTTACAGACTTTTGCAAATTAATTAATTTAATTAACCTAATAATGAATTTAAATTATTATAATTTTATGTACTTTTAAAATTATTATTATTTCTAATAATATAATTATTTTTAAATAATATTATTTTTATAATAATAAAATTTAAATTATTATTAATTTAAGTACTTTTAAAATTATTTTCAAAATTGGTGTACCAGGCTCTGCTAGAACAATGTGGAGCTTTCTATCACGTCGTCCTTCAACTCCGTGATTGTGGATCAATAGGAGTAGGCCGGATTTGTAAGGCTCCCAACCATCGTCGTCGTCGTCGTCATCGTTAGTGTCGTTGTTGTTGCTACTGTTGTTGTTGTTGTTGCCACTATTGTTGTTGTTGTTGCCACTGTTGTTGTTGCCACTGTTGTTGTTGTTATTTTTGCTGCTGTTGTTGTTGTTACTGGTTAAATCGTTTCCAGGAAAGGTTAACAAATTTTCGCAGAAATTGTCGATGTAGCTGTTTTGAATGTTGTTACAATTGATATTGTTGATGTCGACGACGCTGATGTTGTTGCTGTTGCAGTCACCATTATTAAAATTGTTGTTGTTGTTGTAATATGTTGCGTTGTTGTAACATGTTGCATTGTTGTAACATGTTGCATTGTTGTAACATGTTGCATTGTTGTTGTTGTTGTCAAATGAGTCAACACAGGTGAGATGGAACCATTCATCAAACAGGTCCTGATAATCTTTTCCAGCAGCGTTTGCGTTTGAACCTGCGACCGGAGAGGAACCTAAACTTCTGGACGGCAACAACCTACCACCATCACCCACAAGCGATATAACATTTCCAGCACTATTTGTGGTCTTATACGTTTGCGACGAAGTTGTCGCCGTACTAGAAGCCGTACTTGTCGCTGCTTCAATCAAACTTTGTGGTCTGCTGCTGCTGCTGAGGTCTTTGTAGGCTAGCTGCTTTCGTATGGATTTGAACCTGAGCACTACGGAACACTTGCAGACGAAGATGTCACTCATGTAACTCCGGTAGAACATATCAACCTGGCGAGTGAATTTGTAGGCTTAAGTTTATATTTTTTTATGTTTTAGTGTTTTTTCTGTTTCTAATTTAATTTTACTCAATGCGAGGAAGTTTTATTTGTGCCACAAATTTATCACTACCCATTCATAGTAGCTGCTTAGTAGGTACAAACCCCAAATGGTAATTTTACTTTTCAAAGAAATAATCTGAGCCAGAAATATTAAATTAGATATTTTTTATTAAAAACTTTGAAGAAATGAAATTCAAATGTTTGATAAGTGAGCTTACACACTTGTACGATATTTTCTTCTGTAATATAAAAATGCGAAGGACTGTGATTTTGGAAAAGTGGCGAGTCCGAATCGTGATTGGACCTCCTACCTCTTCTCTCCTTTACTGCAAAATCATTCCTCTCCCGAGAGAAGTTCAGCCCCTGAAGCGAGGTTGGCCTCTTCGCGTTTGCCGGCTTTGTGTGTTTTTGATTGCTGTCGTGCCGCTGTTGTTCGAGTATTTGTGGTTGATGCTGGGTCTGCTGGCTGGATGATGTCAACTGAATGTGGTTTTGTGGTTCTTTTTCATACGTTGTTGTTGGTTCTGCTGTCTCTGGAGTTTGACGTTCATCTCGCAGCTGTTCGCCAGGTTCGTGCTGCTTGTAAATAACAATCTCTTGTTGTTCGTCGTTATTTTGCAGAACTTTGAGCGGCAAAGGAATTTGAAATCTGAAAATTGAGTCGAAGTTTTCAAGACCTAGCAAGCAGATTGCATGCAGCACGTGATATCTGCTAGATGACATTGGGGATAAATGTCTGTTATTGCGGCTGCCACTGATAAACTTCAATTTACTGCTGATGTTTATTTTCAAGCTTCTTTTCTGTATTAAAGAACCAAAAATTTTTTTCGGAACTCTGCATCTTTCGGCTGAATTGTCGTTGTAGTAAGTGTTGTCACTGATTTTACTGAAGTTGTCGTCGTCGTAATCCAATTTGTTTTCGCCGTGTCTTAGGTTAATTTGTTGCTTCAATCCGAGAAGTTTGTGCAGCTGAGCGACTCTCAACCACCATCGACGTCTGTTTGAGTTTGCGGAATATGCCGTGTCGTCGTCGTCGTTGTAGTAGTCGTCGTCGTCGCTGCTGAAGTTGGCGCCGTGGTAGCTGACAAAACGGCTTGAACTACCTTAAAGTATTAATGACAATGATGACGATGAGGAATTGGTTCAAATGATAAGGATGATAAAAATAGCTAAACTGAAAATAATGTTTATTTATTTATTTTTTATTTTATTTATTCACAAAACCAGAGGGCTAAAAAAAAACCACTTATCCGGTAAGAAAAATGAAAAAAATGTTCGAAAAATGAATCGTACGTCTATAAATTAAGTAAAAACATAGGATAATAACAGAGATCGATGCACAATGATCGTAATGAATAATGAAAAAGTTTATAGTCAAACATAGAAGATAACTTCATAACTTAAAAAATGTACTACTGATATTATAATTGGTAAATGATATGACAGTTTTAGCCAACAGAGTTAGTTAGGCATATATGTAAATATTAAACGTCGTCGCTGCTGAAGTTGGCGCCGTGGTAGCTGACACTTGATAATAAAAATGATGATGATAATACGGTGGCTGATAATAGTAATGTCATTTTATATAGCGCCATGGCAAGCGACTGAGGTGCATTATCATTACTACAACAAGCACACGGTGCATGAATGCACGTGAATCAACTCATCACACACTTTTGCATGTGATAGGCGGGGATCTTTTTGTATTCGAACCCGGACACTTCATCAACAATGACAGGCACCTTAGCCATTACACCATCGCGCCGCCCACATGATAATGAGAATGATAAAACAAATGATGATGAATTAATTGATAATGATATATCTATCAATAGCTCAGTGGTGGATTCCAGTTGTGAGTTGTATTTGTATAAATAGTAAAACTCGATGTTCGCCAGCCTCAATCTTACTTCATTGCCACAAATGTTGGCCCGTGATGAAAATTTTTACGATAGAGCAAATGATAACTGTAATGATAAAGTAGATACATATATTGATGAGAGAATGATACATATGGTGATGATAGAATGATACATATGATAATGATAGAATGATACATATGATGATGATAGAATTATACATATGTTGATGATAAAATGATACACACAATGATGATAGAATGATACAACACCTGCGGAATG
>NW_008705095.1:435424-435823 GCF_000326865.2 Helobdella robusta | reverse complement strand
TGTTGTTGCTGTAGTTGTTGATGTTGTTGTTGTTGATGTTGTTGTTGTTGCTGTTGCTGTTGCTCTTGTTGATGTTGTTGCTGCTGTTGATGTTGTAGTTGTTGTTATTGCTTGCGTTTCCAAACTTGTTCACAATTTTCACACAGTTTACATCATCATCCTCGTTGCAATAGTTGATGCGGTTTATAAACTCGTAAATCTTTCGTTCCCTCTTTTTGATATCATCATCACCACCACCGTAATCATCATCATCATCGTTATTATTATTATTATTATTATTATTTATGTTATTATTATTATTATTATTAATATTTATTTTATTATTAATCATGCTATAGATCTTTTCGTTATGCATATCGTTAATGTTGGCTGTTCGTCGCGGCTTTTTGCTGGGATAAA
>NW_008705095.1:419701-420512 GCF_000326865.2 Helobdella robusta | reverse complement strand
ACACGCACGAACACACAAACAAACAGACAGACAAACACATCACACTCCCTCTTTTTTTCCTTTTATTTTCTCTCTCCTTCACACACACACACACACACACACACACACACGCACACACGCACACAAAAATTTTATACCTACGTCTAGTTATACATTCGTCTTATATTTCCCAACTAACCATCCTCACCAACAAAACCTCACACGCTAATAGAACACATAATCAAATTTAACGACATCTCAAACATGCCTAATTCAAACAACACCCCTCAACAAGCACAAGTCACACATACATTTATGTACATACCAAACAATAATCGATCGCTCATACACCTTGCATTCATACAAACATGTATCAACACACACGTGTGACGTGTATACATACACAGATATACCAATGAAAAACACACATATACTCTCATAAACATTTATTCGTCTAAAGACACACACACACACATGCATACTTGAAGAGATATATGTTTGCGAAATATTGTTTATTAAGTAACAGCACATACGCAAACATACAAACATACACACAAACAGATACACACAAACAAACACACTCTCACTTACACAAAAATACACAAACAAACGCACACAAACAAACACACTCTCACTCACACACACACACACACAAATACACAAACAAACACACACACGCACACACACACGCAAAACACACGCGCGTACAAAAACCGGAAATAATTGGGCAAGCCAAATACAGACATAAGCAGGCATACGTTAATGAAAATGCGGCACTGCCAGCCATAAAAATAGAAATAATAATAGCAGGAAAAAAAAACTCCAGATATAA
>NW_008705095.1:417608-419651 GCF_000326865.2 Helobdella robusta | reverse complement strand
AGATGATTATCTATCTATATTTTGTGTCAAGAATTTTATGTGGTTATGTGTTAAGATTAACTATAATTTTTATAGCTATATATTTAAAATTAATGTGACATATACATACGTGAATGTTGTATGTTTAATGTTTTTATAAGAATTTATTATATAAATATATATATAAATATATGCGTTTGTGTATATGTGTGTGTGTTTTTTTGTGTGTATGTGTGTGTGTGTGTTAATGATGTAACATTTCAATATTTTTATACAGAGATATGTTTCAAGAGTACTATTGGATAACCATGCAATGATAAAGATATGTGGTATAAACTACATTTTATATGTAGAGAGAGAGAAAGAAAGAGAGAAAACAAGAGAGAGAGAGAGAGATGTGAAGAAAAGGATGGGTAGATAAAATATGAGAAAAAGAGTAAAAAAGAGAGAGAGGAGAGAGAGAGGAGAGAGAGAGAGAGAGATAGCTAGTAACAGCTAATGGGTAACAGCAGTAGTAGTACTATTAGCAATGGTAGCATTTGATGAGCTAGAGAAAGAGAGAGAGAGAGAGAGAGAGAGAGAGAAAGAGAGAGAGAGAGAGAGAGAAAGAGAGAGAGAAATAGCTAGTATCAGCAATGTTAGCATTTGATGAGCTAGCTGGTTTTAGCGGCTGTAAAGATAATAGAAGCAAGAGTTCGAGTAATTTCATTACTATTAGAAAAGTATTTGCAGTATTAGTAGTAGCATCATCAGCCGTAGTGGTAACGGTAGTAGCAGCAATTGTAGTTGTAGTAATGGTAATAGTAGTAGTAGTAGTAACAGTAGTAATAGTTGTGGTAGTAGTAGTAGTAGTAGTGGTAGTAGCAGTAGTAGTAGTTGTTGTTGTTGTAGTAGTGATGGCTTTTCAGACAGTAGCAGTAGCAGCAGTAATAGAAGTTGTAGTAGCAGTAGTAGTAGTAGTAGTAGTAATAATAGTAGTAGTAGTGATGGTTTGCCAGACTTATCGAAGAATTAATTTAGAAGCGGTAGGCTTGGCCGTATGTATAATGGAAAAAGTGAAATACTGCTGTTGTGTACAATAATAGAAAAAACATTCCAACAACAACAACAATAATAATAATAATAAAAATAATAATAATTATTATTATTATTATCACATTGATGTTTCGTTATTATCATCACGTTGTGTTGTTGTTGATGGGTGGATTTTTTATACCTCATCGCCCTTAACATCCGAGTATCTATATTTTCTTTCATCATCATATAATTTCTTTCAAAACAAAATAAAGTAAGTTTTGTTGCGCGCGCACACACACACACACGCATACATACATACTCACATACATACCCACACACATACACACACACATACATACTCACAAACACACAAACCAGGACAAATTGTAGCGGTAGTTAGTTGTAGTTGTAGTTGACAAAAGTTGTAGTTAGGGTAGTTTTAATCAGTAGCAGCAAAAGTGGCAGCAGCAACTACAGTAGCTGTAGTGGCAGCTTCATCAGCAACAGCAGCCGCAATAGTAGTAACAGTGGCAGCAGAACCAGCAGTAATAGAGACAGTAATAGTATACACGCACATAAACACACACATACAAACACACACATACAAACACACACATACAAACACACACATACAAACACACACATACACACACACACATACACACACGAACACACACACATACAATGGCAAAAATAATATTAATTTCATGTTACGATCGAGTTGAGTATTTGGGACAACATCCGTCAAAATATTCCGCCGATGGTCCATCGGCTACCATAAAACTTTTCATTTCTTTCACACGTTCTCTTTTTAACAGAACGTACGAAATAACATTACAGAAAATACGCATTAATAATCCAGTTAATTTAAATAAAAATTATTTCAGCCAGTGGTATTACAAAGAAATTATTCTTATTCTTATTATTTTCATTAATAATATTATTTTTATTCATTTGATTATGAAAAAATCCTATGCACGTATATATATATATATATATATATATATATATATATATATATATATATATATATATATATAAATGTAT
>NW_008705095.1:394424-416043 GCF_000326865.2 Helobdella robusta | reverse complement strand
CCATCCATCCACCAAACCATCTATCCATCCCTTCATCCATCTATCCATCCATCCATCCATCCATCCATTCATCCATCATCCATCCATCCATTCTGTTCAGCAAATGAAGCGGTTTAGCGGAACGAAAGCGTTGAAATAAACTACGAAACTTGCTTTGAAATGTTTTTACCTCCAAAGGTTTTTTGTTGGTAAGTCATTTGAAGTGGTGGTCGAATGAAAGAGTGAGTTTTTGGATGGTCACTAGACTGAAAAGTTTTTTTAATTTTATAAAAACAAAATCGTTTTGGCATGGCAAATTTTTAATTTTATAAAAACAAAATCATTTTGTTTTTAATCTTGATGTTCGGTTGAATAGTGAAATCGTCACATCTTATCACATTCGCACTGTTATTATCACTAATAATCATATCTGTGGTTTGTTTTTAGACTTAAAAAAAACATCAAATCCACAATAAGACTTTTTAACTTTATAAAAACAAAATCATTTTGGCATGGCTAGACTACATTAGGACGCAAGTAAATACGTATAATACTACAAAACGCACTGACAGTGCACAAAAAAAAACAAAAATTCTGAATAGTGGGAACACTACTCCCTTAGCAACATCGCAACAATATTTCAACACCATCACAAACAACATCACACACGCACACACACTAGTTTATCAAATTATTATTATTATTTGTTATAGTATTATTAGTGTTGTTGTTGTTTTTGTAGTAGTAGTAGTAGTTGTGGTAGTAGTAGTAGTTGTAGTAGTAGTAGTAGTAGTTGTTGTTGTTTTTGTTGCCTCCATTTGAACAACAGCTCAGAAACACATTACCGTCCTACCTATGTTTGTAGTGGCTGGAAAAATTAATCATTCTGATATGAACCTCAATTATGCAATATAGATTTTTTCACGTGTGTGTGTGTCTGTGTGTGTTTTTGTGCGTGTGTTTGTTTGTTTGTGTGTGTGTGTGTGTTTATGTGTCTATGTAACAATCGTTTGTGCTTCTACATACATATGGGGCCATGCTTGTGGGTAGGTGTATGAAAATTTTTGTCTGTTTAAAATATTGTATAGTTTAAAATTAACAACGATAATAAGAATATCGACTAATAATAATTAATAAAAAAAAGAAAAAGAGGAAGAAGAAGAAGAAGAAGAAGATGAGAAGAAGTTTTTTTACTATAATAAAAATTTAATAAAAAAACAACACACGTTAAGTAACTTTCCCTAAATGACAAACAAATAAAAACATTTTTTTTTCATTTTTACTAGATACGGTCCACACAAATTTATATCGCTAAAACATTAATGTAAAAACGTTATAGACAAATGTTATTTTCATACAAAACATTAAATTTAAAACAAAAATTCTGAAAAAAAACGAGTTTTTCACATATAAAACATCCATTATTACGAAAAAGTATTCCTTTGAAAGCAAGTAAAAATTGTTGAATGCGAAAAATTGTTGAATGCAAACAAAAAAAATTACTCTGTAAAATTTAAAATATTCCCCAGTTTTAGAATCAAAAATTATTGTTACAAAGTAATTTTAAAACAAAAATATTTTTCATACAAAAGATTTTTTCTATTATATATATATATATATATAGAGAGAGAGAGAGAGAGAGAGAGAAAAAGAAAGAGAAAGAAAGAGAAAAAGAGAGGAAAAGAGAAAAAGGAGAGATCTATATTACTTAGTGAAAAAAAATTCAAAATCACATCTGAGACATGCCAATAAAAAAATCTTCAACTTACAATCAACCTAGTAAAAAAACTACTTTCGCTTTCATAGAACAAAATTGTTTTCTTATCAAAACCTTAAAACAACCACAATAATTGCTATGTTAATAACAATAATAACAACAAATAATAATAATTTTTATTTTTTTTATGACCCATTATCTGCACCGGAGAACACGTTTCGTTACTTCTGCTAATGCTGTCCTAAGATGTGTTGAGAAAACAATCTCAGTCGAAGTTTTGTATGACTGAGTGTGTATGTATGTTTGTTTGTATATGTGTTTGGAGGTGTGCATGATTGTATGTTTGTGTACGTTTGTATGTTTGTGTATGTATGTTTGTTTGTTTATGTATGTATGTTTGTGTATGTATGTTTGTGTATATGTGTTTGTGTGTGTATGTGTGCCTATATGTGTTAATAATAACAACGAAATGGCGTAACCACAAGGGGATGTTGGGGCTTAACCCTCCCCGATGGATGGTTTAGCTACTGTTGGGGCTACTAGAAACTGTGAATAAAATTACTGTAAAATGTCAAAAATAAAACTTAAAATGGTAAAATTTAGTTAAATTTTCATTAAAAAACACTTATTTCTTCATAAAAATTTAAATAAGCAAGATCAAAAAAAGAGAACCCTGAAAGATATTTAGTTTTGACACTGATAATTCATAATTACATTAGACACGACTCAACAATAGCTACCTACATGACGGGTATTATTCGTGGCATGAATCTTTCTCTAAAGTTCAATTTTTAATATATATTCTGTATATAAATTTTGATGTTTCATTGTCTCGTAATGCTGTTTTTTTGTGAACGTTTGAAGATTTTTTTTTCTTATCCCATAGCTACATTTCAATGCATCTTCGGTGTGCGCTAAAAACAAAGCTTTTTTTAATTCAAAATCCATGAAATGAAAATAAGAGAATGGAATATGGAAATATTGAAGATTCGATGTCAAATATGGCAATAAAGTAGACGGAAGTTAAAGAAAAAAGTTCCTTAATTTAATAATCTTGAAAATTATCAACCCACCAATGCGGGAAAACTGTAATCATCAAAAAAAAATTTTAATTTTATCTTCCCAATGCACAATTTTGGACCAGGCAGATACTGGATATCAGTATTGTTATTCATTATGTATTATATTTCATTAATAATATTTTTTTATATTTTATTCTGGTATTATTATAATTTAAAGCCAAATTATTAAAAAAAATTTATAATAATATATATATATATGCTTTGGGTACTTTCACAGGAAAGGCATGCTTTCATAAATTCCTCATTTTATTATGAAAACTATTGATTAGTTTCTATTGATTGTGTATGTCTGCGTGTTATGTTTGTATGTGTTTTTTATGTTTGTATGTGGTATGTTTGTGTGTGTGTGTATATATATATATATATGTGTGTGTGTGTGTGTGTGTGTATGTATGTGTGTGTCTGTGTGTGTTTTGTTTATGAATCTTTTGTCTATAGTCACAAGAAATGTCTGGAAGATCAATATTTCCGGCAGCATTCAGCATTAATCACTTCGAAGAAATCTTGTCATGTCTTAGGTTTGACAAACATGATACACGCACAGAACGTCGCGAATTCAGGCAATACATGCCAAGCAAGCCTGACAAGTATGGAATGATGTTATTTCTCTTGTGTGATTGCACTTCTGGTTACACATTCAATGGGATGCCTTATGTTGGTCGTGAAGAAAATAAAAGACATACTGGTCTTACATGCTGTAGCAGAACTATTCTTCAACTCTGGAGTCTACATAACAACAGTCAACTGGTTCACGAACACAATATTAGAAGAAAATTTGTTGAAAAAGCAAATTACACTCCCTGGAACAGTGCGAAAAAATACCGCCTGATCTTCAAAAAAAAGAAAAGAGAGATGTGGGGTCATCTTTGTTTGGTTCCACTCAACGGCAAACTTTAGTTTCGTACGTGCCTAAAAAAAAACCTGTTATATCGCTTTTCACTATGAGTTCTGAAAATTTTTCTCAAAGTAAGAGAGTTTGAAACCTTTCTTAGATGCACCAAATAAATTGAAACCATCGCTATGAAAAATCTCAATTTCAAAAAAATCGGCTATTTTTATTTCTCCTAATAAATCTTTCTGTTGGTTTCTAGGCAGTGAACTAAGCTTCTTCAACCAATCACAACCTTTCTCATTTCTGACTTCATCTTTATCTATCTAGAAATACTGAAATACTTTCAATGTCTTCCCCTGATAAGTCCAAACTCTCGTCCTTCAAAATCTACGCACGGGTTGACACCAAAGACAGTTCACCATCTCTTACATTACCATCAACAAAATCGCACTCTACCAGCATCTAGGGAAATCGTGAAATTTGGTAAAATGCACGCCGACTCCAAATGACAACTCGTCATTGTATTGGCATGACTCTGACAATCACGAAATTTAAAAATTATTAAATTCAATATGATTCTGTGATTTGGAAATCAATGTATTACATGTACCATTTGCCTTTAAATCTTTTAAATCACGTGATAAACTTCACACCTTCAAACACACACACACACACGTGATGATTGTTTAGAAAATGTTTATCATAGTTCTAGATTGACATACGACTATACTGACTATTGATAAAAAACTAAGATTCTCGCTGTTCACACAACCTTAATCACAGATTTGACATTACTTTAGGAAACTTTTGAACCTTAATTCGGGATGAAAATAAAATTGGAATTCCAATTGATGAAATAATATAATAATAAAAATCATGAAAGTTCTGCCACCGCAATAACACACGCACACACACACACAGCCGCACACACACACACAGCCGCACACACACACACACACAGCCGCACACACACACACACACAGCCGCACACACACACACACACACACACACACACAGTAACCCACTAATTAATTAATGTGACATAATTGAATTTGAGAGATCTTTGTGTTGTTCACCATTTACAAGGCCTTTGACACCAAAGAACAGAAAATTTTCATATCGCGGTTTTCTCTTTTATCTATGTTCTAAAAAGTTTTAGAATAGCTTGTGTCAATTTCCAATTCTGAACGACTGGTTATTGAATTCGGTAAAACAATTCTGGGGCGACGGACGCGATTGTAAAATTCAGAGCAATTATTTCGCGATGAGGAATGAATCTAATTGCAGAAAGTGAAAATTAATTTTCTACGAGTAACTTTGGGACGAAAAAAATTGTTGACGAAAAATTGACGAATCGCGTTCGTCACCTCAGAATTGTTTTACCGAATTCAATAACCAGTCGTTCAGAATTGGAAATACACTTCCATCCGATGTATTGTCACAAAACGTTCGAGCGTATAATGATGATTTCTCCAAAGTGAAACCAAAGTTCTTTTATCACTTTTATATTGCATTTAACGAACAAAACTCAAAACAAAACAAAAAATATGACTTTGTAAATTACTGTATAATAATTACCCTCTGTAAAGTCATCAAACACAGAGCTGTGTCATCAAACACAGAGCTGTGTTTGATGACTTTACAAAGACCTAATAACATCTTTTCATATATAAGTTTGGGGATAAGATCTGTTGAGTGTCGACGATCCCTTAGTTAAGGTAGCATAGATAGAGCTCTGTAATTTGGCATGAGCCTCACCAGCGATAAATCATTCGAAACCATAGTTGATTATGTGGCGTATGATTTAATCGACGGACTGGCGACAGAAAGCGGTCTGTCGCTGGTGTCGACCTGTCGGCAGGTTTTGAAAGACAGGAGCTTGGACTTCTCAGATAAAGACATTGAAAATATTTTAGGCTATCTAGAAGAGGAAAATGACGTCATTAGTTGTGAGGACTGTGATTGGAGGAAAAAGCTTGACTCGCTACAGACTACACAGCAGTATAGCTTATTACGAGAAATCCAGGAAGTTGATTCCTCAAGAGTTTCTTCTGATGGCATGAACCAAATGTGTTTAATCGATAATGAGCTCTTAAAAGTTGAAATATTCCATCACGACTCTTCCGGATTATTTCCTTCGTCTAAAAAATGTAGCAAGCTCCCCTACGTGAGAAATAAATTTCTGAATGATACATGCCCAATTTGCATGGAACAGTTTACAGAGACATCATTCGTCCGAGAATTGAAGTGCAGACACACGTTCCACGTAAATTGCATGAAGTACTGGTTCAAAGAAAAGACGCACTGCCCGTGTTGTCGAAGAGACTTTGCAGTTACCGCGCAGTTAACAACCTGCTACAACCATAGGACTCTCTTTACAAAAACTGGCAAGAAGATCATTTCAGTGACGCTATTCACTGGAGCTGAAATTGTTCAATGATCCATTTCTGTTTGGCTAAAAAAGTTCCATACAGATTATTCATTATTTTCAAATCAATTTTGAGGGTCTGTTGACGAGTGCTTGTGACCCAATGAGACTTTTTTCTAGAAAATACAAATATTGGGCCGAGTAAATGCAAATATTTGTTATTTTTCTGATTATTTGTTGATTTTTGTTGTTAAACTTTTGGTAATTTTTTTTACAGGATACAAATTATTATAATACTTTCGTTATGTCCCATCTGATTCTCTTTTTTCTACTTTTTGTTTTCTCATTTATGTTGTCAACTTTTTCGTTGGTTTTGTGTTTGAATAAAATTTTCTAGAGATGAGATATATACCATCAATCAGCTTTGGTGTTTTCTTCTTTTGTGTTAGTATCTAGAGCGTACCTGCGATATAGTGTACAATTTCTGTTTTACCCTAGTATGCTTTATTCGCTTGTTCCAATTCTTAATTTGAAAATTTTTGTTAAAGCGGTAAAGTTCGAGATTGAAAGTTGGAAAAAAACCCACAGACTAATAAATGATTAACATTACAAGTTTATATCTTTTTTTAAATATTTTCTACTAGTGACTTTATTATCAACTTGATGTTCTAATGAATAAGATTGAATTTCAAAATTATTTTATTTGCTTACAACTGAAAAAACATGTTTGCGTCACCTGCTTATTGTATTCAAAATATTGTTTCTAAGTTAAAATCATCATTTTCTGTTAATTTGGTTTATATACCTAATTTTAAATAATAATAACTTCTGGTTTAGTTTTTTGTTTAGTTTTTGGTTTAATTTTTTCTTCGTTCACTTGCCTCGCATGATTTCGGTTGAAGTTTGAGTCATTTAATCTTCTGCAGTCCGTTCCCGTCAACTCCAGCATGATTGAATACTCTTCCTCTAACGCGCAAGATGTTATAGAAAAGTTTTCTAGCTCGATATGCAAAAATGTATTGCAACAGCCAAAAAGGACTCCATGCGAGCACTTATTCTGTAAGACATGTTTGATGAAATGGCTCAAAATCTCGTTAATCTGTCCCATTTGTAGGAGGGCAGTGCAAATTAGAGATGTTACAAACCCAAGAACTTAAACCAGGTCAGAGCTCTCCTGTCTCAAAGTTCGTTGCCCTTTCCACGTAAAAGGATGCAGCGCAGAAGTCGAACTGAAGGATTTGAGTAAGCACGAGGAGGTTTGTGAATTCAGAGGACTGCAAACGACCGCTGCTAGATAGAGAAGATAGTGATGAACCAGTTTTCAAGGCGAGGAAATACTGTTGCAGGAAGTGCTTAGAGGATCAACTGATGCACAATTCCATGGTTAGCTACAAGCTTTGGGACGAATGGGCTTTTTCGAAGATTGGCTACCAAAGTATAAATAATTTCATTCGATTATCCTTTGAATGAAGTTTTCATTTTTAATAATTTAATTTAATGAAGGATACTTTAATCGATTTGAGGAAAGGGAGTTTTTTCAATTCTTGAAACGAACCATTCGTTGGAAATTAAAAAGATTGATAGAAAATATGGCGGAGCAGGTCCAACAAATATACCCCGGTGAATACATTTTTAATTCTATCAGAACTTCTATAACAAATGCAATACCTAGATGTATTTGTTAATAACTCCAGACTTTATCCAAATTTATGAGTTTTGAATTTTTTTTCCTTGAAATGTAACTAATTTAATTTTGTTAACAATGTGCTTGTTCGCAGGTCCTGAAAGTAGGGAAGAGATTGCAAGAAGATGGAATAAGTTGGCAGAAGAGACGACATCTATCCTTGGAGATTTAATGTATGATTCCAACATCAGAGTTAAAGCTGATCTTGGTGAGTATTCATCAGCTCGAATACTACTCAACTACAACCCAATTTTTTAACATTCCCGTATTTTTAACCACAACGAAACATTTTTTAAACAACAAATTAGTCATTCAGGTTTATGCGCCGTCAAAGATTTGCTGTTTTTAATTGCCTTTAAATTGAAAATATTCGACATAACATGACATTTCTGAATTATTCTTAACATAAAAGTCTTTTTTTATTTTCAATAATAATTTGTTGTTTTGCCTGTTTAAATTTATAAATTGAATCAATTTATTTTGTGTGTGTATGTGTGTGCGTGCGTGTGTCTGTGTGTGTAACTGTACTGTATTGTTCATATAACATCGTGTGTGCGGTTGAATTTTTAGTCAATATGCATGCAACTGCATATCATCTTGGGTTTATCAATGTAAGTGATTGTTGAAAAGATGGCATGGCATTCGAATCTAGTCAGTCCAGTAAGATCCGAACAAGTCAACACTCCTTTCTTCTAAGCTAAGTCTCCTACTATTAATTTTTCCAATTGAAATAACTCGTTCATGCGGGTGTTGGATGATGTTTTCACGAATTTGGAAACAATTTTCAAACAGGCTTAATCGGAAGGTTTTCTGTCAGTTATATTTTTGAAACATTTAAGTAATGTAATTAAATTATATTACAGTATGTAATAAAAGTATGTCATTTTTTTGATTATTATGCTATTTGATGAAATAATAATTATATAATATATATTTTTATGGTAGTTTTGCTGAAAAGTGGTTTGTTGTTCCATTTTATTTTCATGGCAACAACTTTTCATTGCTAACTTCAGGTTCACGATAAAAGTTTTTGAGAAGAAAGAAGAAAGATGCTTGAAACTATACAAGTGAATTTTTTATAATTAAATTTTTGTAACAAAGGTAAATCTTAAATTTATTTTATCAAAAATTTAGATTAAAAACAAATTTTTTCAAACTTTTTTTGATTCGTTTGGTTTTTTGGTCTTTTTGATGATTTATTTATAATTTTATATTTTTAATTTTTCATGAAATAGAATAAAATATTAATTTATAATTAATTTATTAATATAATATAATATATTAATATTTAACTAATATTATTAATTGTAAAATATTAATATAATATTGTAATCAAATGAAATTTTTACTGATTTTTTTCATTTTATATTAAAATTATTTTTAATGTATTATTATTAAAAATATTAAAATGTATAAAATAGATATGGTCATATGGATAATAATACAGGATTACATTACAGCAACAACACAACAGTTTTATAATGACGAATCATCAACATTGTCACTCATATCATCTCATCACTGTGACTAAACTAAAAAAAACAACATCACTAAAGGTTAAAAAGGTCAATTACATTACATTACACTCTTCCAAATTTCAAAGGATTCAACAACACTAACAGTATTAATAGCATGAGTGACAATAACTTTCAGCAAAACCATCACCAACCAATACAGCATTAATAATAACATGAACAACAGCAACAACAAACATTCCAACATTAAAGCTTTAAGTTCAAAATTAAAAAATGCCCAGTTTGAACTTCAAGACACAGACTACGTCCCCAACGAAAACATCGGATCCGGTGCATACGGTGTCGTCTGGTCGGCCACTAATAAACTTACAAACCAGACGGTAGCCATTAAAAAAATCTCAGACATTTTCATCCAACCCACGATAGCGGTGCGAACCTATAGGGAGATTAAAATCCTCCGTCACTTCAAACACGAAAACATCATCTCCATTCGAGATATCATCTGCCAGAGATCGAAATCTGGCAGAATCCAAGATGTCTACATAGTTTTTGACCTGATGGAGTCAGATCTTCATAAAATAATTTACTCCAGGCAGATTTTAACAGAGGAGCATGTAAAGTACTTTCTATACCAGATAGCCTGTGGCCTTATGTTCATCCATTCAGCAAATGTTATTCATAGAGACCTAAAGCCTAGTAACTTACTTGTCAATGAAAACTGCACTCTGAAGATTGGTGATTTTGGTCAGTGTTTTGAATTTTTTAATTAATTAACTTTAATAAAAAACTATGTCAACCAATTGTTGACCTCATTATTAAATTATTTTACTAATTAACTAATTAATCATGTTGATTAATAGACTTTATTTATTTATTTAATTATTTTACAATATATTTGCTAGTTTTTTATATTTTAAAAAATTAATAGATTTTATTTTATTAGAACTTTAAATAAATATTAGTTTTCAAATTTTAAATGTCATATATTTCTTTTTAATTATATTTATTGCCTAGTATTTTACTTATTAAATTTGATCTTCTGATTAAAAAAAGTTTAATCCATCTAAATGCCACAGGTATGGCAAGGGGCCTGTCATCATCATCACCTTCATCATCTTCATCATCTTTATCATCATCATCACTGCTTGATGATTATAGCAATGATGACAACATTAACTATTTCTACAACATCAGCAGCTTCAACAACAACAACAACGGCATTAACAGTTTTGTTGGTAAAAGCTGCAACAACAACAACAACATTAATTACATCAACAGAAACGCCAGCAACGGTTGTATCAGTGGCAGAAACAATAAGCTAACACACTATGTGGCCACTAGGTTATTATGTTTCATTTTATTTTGCCATATATTTACTTTTTTTGTTGTATCGTATCACTCACACATGTGGCTACTAACATACTAATGCATTCACACATACACGCAAACACACACACACACACACACACACACACACACACACACACGAAGAAGCAAACAAATACACACATACAAACATACACACGTACAAACACACTAACACTACTACTACTAACATACACCACACACAAACATACAAACACACAAACACTACTACTAACATACACACACACAAACACACACGCACACACACACACACACACACACAGGTGGTACAGGGCACCAGAACTATTACTTCAGTTTCCATCCTACTCTTATTCAGTTGATCTATGGTCTGTTGGCTGCATACTAGCTGAACTCATTTACAGGAAAACATTGTTTGCTGGTTGGTTGGTTGATTAGTTGATTGATTGATTGATCGATAGATTGGTTGATTAATTGATTGATCGATAGATCGATTGGTTGGTTGATTGATTGATCGATTAATTGATTTTTGATTGATTGATCGATAGATCGATCGATAGATTGGTTGATTGATTGATTGATTGATTGATTGGTTGGTTGGTTAAACTCAGAAATAACTTTGGATGTTTTTAATGAGTTTGTTGATATTATGATTTTTGTTTATCATGTCTTTTCACCGTACCACCCATCAGTTATCCTCAACTAAATATCCATTTCTCTATTCATACATCCATCCTTTCATACAAAAATCCATTCATTCATCCACACATTTATCTATTCTATTTATCAATCACATACAGACACACATACACACACATACACACACACAACTACACACACATATATACACACACACACACACAACTACACACATACACAAATACACACACACAAATACACACAGGCAAAGACATGATGAACCAGTTGGAACTAATCTTCACATGCATACATTTGAAAACTAAAAACTTCCATTTATTGGCACCAGCTGAAAAAGTCAAACTTTTCTTGAAAAAAAGTTCACTCATTTTTTTTTTCATTCTCATTGAAATTTTAAAAATGTTAGTTGACCTCACTATTTACAGAGCAAATCATGACGAGTGTGTTTGTACCCTGTCTAACTGCCACGAACAAAACGACCGACAACACTGACAACAACAACAACAACAACAACATCAGCAATTACATCAACAGAACGACATCGTCACCTACTGCAAACACAGCATCAACAACAGTGCCATGCAGTAACCCTGCAGCACCAACAACAACAGCTGCAACAACAACAACAACTAACTCAGTAGCAACACCTCAATCTCTTGCGCTAATCGAGAAATTGCTTCAACTCGATTCAGCGAAACGAATGACTTGTGAGGAGCTTGTAAATGATCCATACTTTAGTTCATATCACCATGAAAATTATGATGCTAGCAGAGGTGAGGAGGGAGGCAATGATCAGGCGATGATTTGCTCAAGAAAGTTTGATTTCTCATTTGAAGAGGAGTTTAAGAATTTAACTGGGCCTGGAATGTCGGTGGGTTAATCGCTGATGTAGCTGGTGGTGAGGGTGGATATAAAATTGTTTATCATGATATGATGATTGGGATGGTATAAACTATAAAAATTATAATGACCAAAGGCAAAATGAGTAAATTTTTTAGCGCTATATCATCCTCAAAAATCATTAATAATTAAATGATGAAAAAAGTTATACTTTCGATACTGAAAATGAATCATTATAGAGTGAGAATTTCAAAGTTCTATGGAAAAATGACTAATTTTTTGATCTGTCTTTTTTTACTTTAAAATTTTAATAAAATAAGAGCATTCATTTCTTCCTTCGTTCGTTCATTCGTTCTTTCGTTCGTTCGTTCATTCATTCCTTCGTTCGTTCATTCATCCATTCAGGAGAACCTGAAGAACATATTGGAGCAAAGAATTCTAGACGAGGTGGCTAGATACGACGAGGTGAGAAGGATGAAGAGGAGCATCATGAACCTGAAGGCCAGCAGGGTCATGGAGGTTAAGGACGTTCATAATTCGGTCGGGGTTAAGGTCGACGAAGCAACAGAGTTCAAAATCAACCATTCGCAGATGAATGGCTATGAAAATGATGATGCTGATAACTGTGATTGTGTAAACAATGATATGGTACGTAGCGCTGTTACAAATCACAACAAAGATAAGATGTTGGATAGTAAGGATGACATCATCGGTCATAACGATATGACAAATAGCATTAATAACATCAACATCTGCAATGGCGATCAAAACATTAACTATAACAGTAGCCATGCTAGTATCCCGCCTGGCAATTATAGAAAAAGTTCAGACTTGAGTTATAATTCGTTAGCGACATTTTCAACAACTGCACAAAGTATGACGTCAACATTTACAACAACACCAACGGCAACTACTGGTTTTGTTGCAGTAGCGACTACAGCAGCCAAATCAACGACCTCAACAGCTTCGTTGAGCGTGCAATCGCTCCCGGCATCACTGGCAATCCTTCCAATAAAGTCGTCATCACTTTTTGAAAGTGATTCGTTTTCCTCCTCCATGCTGCACCTCCCAAAAATATCACCTTACACCTCATTTGTCGACTTTCTCCTGTCCGTAAATCACCCACAATCATCGCCACCAACTTCATCGCCATTGTCATACACCCCGGTATCAGTAGCTAAATCACCAACTTCATCTTCTTCCTCATCACCCTCATCTTCCTCTTCATCACCGCCAACTGGATCATTTTCAAAAAGTTTAGTAGTAGCGGCGAAAAGAGATGTCGCTAGTGCGGATAACGAGGTGGATATGTTGAGTGCGAAGTTGGAATCAGCAACCATAAAGGATCAGGAGATGTTGTCGGCCAGTAGGATGCTGTCCGGCTGCTTACTGTCAAGTGCTCTCTTCAGAGGAGTCGATTCCTGTGAGATGTTCATGGACTGGAAGGAGCTTCCCTCTCCCACTTTGTTGTCGCCATCGAGGACGCCACTTGCGACTCCATCTACCTCGTCGTCCGTATCGTTTGTGTCTAAGTCTACGTCCTCAGTTGTGGTCACGGCATCATCTTCAACATCAACATCGTTACTAACGTTTTTATCATTAAACAAGGAACAAGGTGATGGAAGGTATACAAATCAGCAACGACGACAACATCAGCAGCTACAGCCACAACATCAGCAGCTACAACCACAACATCAGCAGCAACAACCACAACATCAGCAGCTACAACCACAACATCAACAACAACAACCACAACATCAACAGCTACAACCACAAAATGTTGAGAGTGTTCCAAAACTTTCAGAAGCCAAAATAAAATTGAAAGCAGCGCTGCTACTAAACTCTGAAATGAAGAGGGAAAGATCAAGTCGGTGCTATCAGAGAAACTTATTGTGACAATGATTATTTTAATAATAACAAAATTCATAATTATATTTTAAATATTCAAACCGTTTAACCAATCAGAAGCCAGCCAGCAAGCAACAGAGCAGCAGCAGCAGACAGCTGCTGGGAAGAAACCAGTAACAGCTCTGCAGAGGCAGAAGGAGAGGGAGGAGAAAAGAAGACAGAGACAACTGAAGTCACTCTTGAAACAAATGAAAATTAAAAAAATAAATAAAAATAATAATAATATTGATGATAGTAATAGTAGTAGCCTGTTTAGCAATGATGGTAGAATTAATAATAATAATAATAATATGAGAGGTTGGATTATTTATTTATTATGACTGATGGTTCAAAAAATCTTCAAGTTAACTCGTTATGAAGAATTTTTTTTGATAATTGATTGATGGGTTGATTGATTGTTTGATTGATTGGTTGGTTGATTGATTGTTTGATTGGTTGATTGATCCTATAATTAAAAATATGTTGTTGATTGAATGCAGATGAGTTAACTTCAGAAGATATGAAACTGTTGGAAAGATGGAACAACATGCGGGATACGTTAAAACTCCAGAACAACAACAACAACAATGCTACTTCAGTTGAAGTCACGACTAACAACGACACTAATAACAGTAGTAGCATTATAAGCCACAACAATAACAACAGCCACAACAACTTTAACAACAACATACTCAACAAAATTATTGAAAAAAATCTACTTGAAGTTGGCTCGTTTGACAACGTTAACAACGTCAACAACATCGACAAAAACAACAATAGCAACAACATCAACAAAAACAACATCATCAGCAACAACAACAACAACGACAGCCAAACAAATACAAATGACATCAACATAAATAATTTTTCAGGCAGCTTACCTTCCACCGAAGATGTTTTAACTAAGATAGATGATGACGTCAACATCAGTCGCAACAAATGTCATAATGTAATTGTGGAGAGCTTTGTAAACAATTTGATCAACAATAACATCAACAACAACATCAACAACAACATCAACAACAACCACATCAATAGCTCCAACAACATCAGCATAAACATCAACAACATGACTATCAATTTTAGAGTGAATAATTTATCTAGAAGTAAATTGAAAAGAAGTAAGAAGACCAGTAAGAATAAAAGTAAAAATAATAACAATAACATTACTGCCCCTTCAGAATATGCAACCATAATGCCAAAACCCAATCCACCAATAGTATCAATCAGTCATTCGACTGACCAATCAACAACAAGCCAACTGACCAATCATACAAACGCTTACCGGATGGTCAGCAGTGTGATTGGTCATCAACCAGCCAGTCAGAAAACATTATCACAACCACCGTCAACCAATCATCGTGTACATTCAATTGTCAGCTTGACCAACAACCCAGACATCGGCAGTTCGAAATTTATCACCAACAACCAATCAGAAACCACCGCCGTACAAATCCACTCCACACCATCACATACACATTCCGCTAATTATCTCCCCTTATTGACAAATACTAATTTGACAAGTAAATTTACTAACATCAATGTGGTTCAATCTAGTAGAACTGCTAACACTCCTAAACTTACGAACACTTCACTGCAGAGCACACAGAGTAGCAGTATTCCGCTACTCAGCTTGACGTCTAGCAATCAGAATTTAAATACCCAAAGTTGTTTCTTAAACTTGAGTAACAGGGTACCCGTCTTAGTGGCAGTACCGACTGCATTAACACCGCAAAGTATGTTTAGAATTCCTTTCAGTGCAAATGAGGTACAAACTAATACAAGACAAACAAGACAAATACGTGAAAACACTAAAATACAGGACAATACCCAGCCGCAACAGTCATCAACACTGTTTCAAATGCCATTTCAATCATCAGTCAATAGTAACATAGCAATTACATTACATTCGAATGGTAAGGCACTTAATGTCATTGTTGACCGTGACATTAATAGCAAGCTTGCCGATATATCAAATGTTAATGCCAACGTTGAAGGCATTAGCATTAACAACATGAATGTTACCACTGATAACACTAAAAACAACAACACAACAGCCAACACTATCTCAAATAACATCAACTACAACATCAACAACAACAGCAACAATACTTATCCCACATACGACACCAACGCTATCAACAACAACACCAACCCCAATGACAAATCACTAGCCAAGTCTACTGTCACTACAGCCACTAGCAGCAGCATGAACTTCAGTAACGTCACAACTAACAACAACACGATCACATCAAAATCACACAACAACAACAACAGTACCAGCAACTACAGTAATCCTATTCCTAACATACTACATCCCTTGAGGCTCAATAAAGAGATTCTTCTCAGGGGAGAGTCGCTGAAAGAACCGTAAGTTCGTTCGTTCGCCAATCAGTCACGTCTTCCTCTGTTCAATCTTTTGATTAATTTAATTTAATCATTTCCTAAATAAATGTTATGTATTACGGTAGTTTTAATAATGCTACTTTAAATTATCATTTTGAAAGGATTTCTCAATGCCTCTTCACATTACTCTGATAATGTGAAGAGGCATTGAGAAAGTTGTCATTCATTCATTCATTCATTCCTTCATTCATGCATTCATTCATTCATCAATTTACCGTTTGATTAACCAGGCAAGAATCAGCCCCATTATCGGCAACGCTGTGGGCCGACTGGAGAGAGGTCACAAAGGACATCGATGCCTGTGACCTTGAAGAGGCCATTCTCGACTACTACGAACACAACATCACCCTAAACAGCTAAACTAACTCACTCCGTGGGGTGACTATCTTCAACATTACCTATATAACCTGCATATTCATTTGCTGTGGCTCTGGTTTTTTAGGACTTTATTACAAAGAGGTTCTCGTTATAGCGTGACTTAATTTCTGTGAGCACAACTTCACTCTAAACTTATTCACGGTGTGGTGGTAGGTCCAACGTCACTTACGTAAATGCATTTACTATTTATTGTAAACTTTTTAACATTTTGACATTGCCCTGAACTTGCTTACTGTGATAGTTTCAGGGTGGTGGATATTTACGACTTGAAAAAGATTTTCCGTAATGGTGACGAAGTGTCGGTTATTATTTTTCTGTATACAGTTTCAGTTTCAATTGGTTTTTTTCCTCTTGTTGAATTTTACAAAAGTTGAGTAGTTGCAATTTTTTTTTAGACAATTTTTAGAGATTTTTTTCATCGAAACTGTCGACTGTTGTGTTGGTCGTTGCATCCACGTTAATTTATTTTTCAACATGTTGCCGTTGCCTGTACTACATTTGATTCAACCACAGCTTACCAAAATTTTTCATTCATTTGTTGTTTTTTTTTGCGTCAAAACTTCGTATATATGTTGTTTTTCACTGGTGATATTTTGAAAACGGTTATTTGTTTGTTTGATTTGTCTTAATTTTACATTTCTTTCATACATGAATTCTGCTTCTGGCATGTGTAAAAAAGCCCATGACACATTTTGTACTTACAATATGAAATATATATTTATATAAGTAATTTAACTGTTACAATTTTAAAATAATTTGTTTTCTATGTTAATTGAAAAATTTAATTAAAATAAATTAGCTTTCCTATTTTATATTCATTTATGAAAATTATTCAAGTGCCCTTTTTATGTTCTTGTCATATTTGTCATTTTTTAAACATGAATTGTCGGTTTTTTAGCGTTTTTAACGTTTAAAGCAG
The DNA here is from genome assembly GCF_000326865.2 of Helobdella robusta. NCBI lineage: Eukaryota > Metazoa > Annelida > Clitellata > Rhynchobdellida > Glossiphoniidae > Helobdella > Helobdella robusta. Next base: position 398,475 of record NW_008705095.1, on the reverse strand, counting down.
CCTTACCGTAGAAAGCTGATCCTATTATTTTGTTATGCTTTTATGCAATATCTTTTCTTTTGGTGAAATTTGTATTTTTCAGTTCAGGAATTTCATTTTCTTGTTACTTTCATGTAGACTGCTTGTTTATCAGGGGATGTGTCCACTTTGTCGTCTCAGAATAGCTTGAATTTTGTATGTGGTTTATAAGTTTTTCCTTGCATTTGTTGTTTTATTATAAATATTTTTTCAAGAATAATTTTCAAATTGAAAAAATATCTAATAAAAATAGATTTCATTTTAAATAGACTGGCTTCATCGTTACAGTATTACGATTATAAAGTTGTTTAGTGAATTTTGGATTGAGCCTAGCTGAATGTTTAGAAATTGGGCCATATAAATTTGATTGGTTGGTTGGTTGATTGACAGACAAAAACTGTGAAATAAATAATTTTTTTAAAAAAAAATTGAAAAATTATTATTTATAATAATTGGAATGATCCATCGGCGGAGCAGGAGGTACTAGGCCGAGTGTCAAAGTGTATTGTACTTCGGTGCCGTCTGAATCTCTATGGCTTATAAGCAATCTGTCAGATAAAATAATTTAATATTATGTACAATTATAGAATAATAATAATATTTGTATTTTAAACAAGTGATTTGCATATTGCAGACAGCACAGTATCAATCAGATCAGAAAAAGCGTTTAGAATTAGTTAATGGTTTTTAGAAAGAAGTAAGTCATGTCGGTTATTTATATGTGTGTCTCTGAATGTATGTGTTATATATATGTGTGTGTCTATATTAAAATGTAGTGTATGTACCTTTTTTTTTTACTGACCTAATTAGGTCGTCATGCTTCATATAACTAACAACCACACCCCATGTATTAATTTTATTTTGTAAGAAAAAAACAAGTGTTGCAAGCAAGATAAACTTGAAATTAGTAAGAAGGACAAGCTAGCTGCTAAGGTAATGATTTAATTTAAACTGGAAATCAACTGTGTAGGTGTACATTGTTGCTAACTTAAATAAAGCTCAATTACGATTGTTATAGAAAATATAGAATGAGTAATCAAACATGATTGATACTGAAGTTTGATGATGAGAAGATGAAAAGATGAATGGAGTGAACAAAGTGAGTTCAAACAAACTTCTCGTTATGTTCCTTCAATAAATCGCATAATTTTTGCATCGTGTAGTTTGATGTCAGCAGCGAGGAATGTAGAGTTGATTCGTTGACGTTCAAATCATTCTTCAATTTACCCTCCGGCTTGTTACTAGCACCCGCCATATTTGTGTTTACAAAAAACTTAAATTCACTTTTAAAATAAAACAAAACGGAACTTAGGTTTATTTAAGAGTGTAACAATTTGATGGATTTGTCAATCTATTACACAAAATTTTAATAAAATTATTTACAAATGTTGTTTATTGCAGTTTAAATTTTTTAAAAATTGCGTTTTTGGTTTAAAAGAAAGCCAAAAAGTGATTTTTAAAATAAAAAAAACAGGTCATCGCAAGTCATTCGCGTTAACTTTTTACTTCAAAATTTAAATACCCAACGAAGTTTGCTACGGCATCTAAATTTGATTAATAAATTTTTTACAAAAATAGTTTTTTTTGTTCAGTTTTTTAATTAAAAATAATAAAATAAAGAATAATCATGTAAGTTTTCTAATAAAGTTTTTTTTCATGTTTTTTTTTTATCTGTAACAAAAAAACTAAATTCCAGAACAAAGTGTTAGTTGTGAAAAATAAAAAAAAGAATTCGTCTGCAAAAAATTAAAATAATTCATTTTTAATTCATAATTCATTTATTCATTCATTATTTTAAAAAATTATAATAATTCATTTGAATTTCCATATTCTTTTTATTTAATAATTTAATTCCTTCCAATTCTCTCTATTTTGTATTTATTTCCCAGATGTTTTATCAAAAAATTAATTATATTTCATAGATTATAATATAAATTGTAATTTAATTAATATTATGCATTAATATTCATATCTATTGTAAAATAGATATAAATAAGGAGAATAGCTATAGAATGTCTGATTACCTCAGGTTGTAAATGTGATATGGATATCAAAAGAAGATAGCTATGGCGAAAGATGCTTATTCTAAAATTAAAAACATCCTTACCAACGGTAAAATCAGAATATCTTCAAAATTATAACTGCTAGGGTAATAAAACATTTTTCCTGTGCTAACTTACGGCTCTGAGTCTTGGACAGTTTCTAAAGAAATTTTTAAAAAAAATTAACGATGCTGGGATGTGGTTTTTGAGGAGAATTATGAAAATTAGTTGGACCTCTCATACTTCGAATGAGGATGTATTAAGACAGTCCAGTCATGAAAAGAGGAAATTACTACAGATAATCCGACGGGGGCAATTAAAGATTTTTGGTCACATCGTGCGGAAGAAAAACATGGAAAAGCTAACAACTACAGGAAAGATTGCAGGGAAAAGAGGTTGTGGTCAACAATGAATAACATGTGTTAATATGTACAAAGTGTTAAAAATTGGGTTTTGTGAAGGTCAATGGTTGCCAATGTCTTGACAGGATAAGGCATGAGAAAGAAATAAGATTGTAAAATATAATATATAGTATTAGAATGATTATAAATAAGAAAATGAAATTTTAAATTTTGTTACATTTATTTTATTTTGAACTATATAATTAAATTTGTATGTAATGAATTCTTAAATGGTAATTTTTGTCAATTAAGCTGAAGGTTTCTAGACATTCAAGAAAAATCTTTTTAGCTACAATCTTCAGCAGGTTATTTTTCTCTCTCTCTATATATATATATATCTAAGTTGGTTTTGTTTTTATCTATTAAAATGGATGAACATGTTTTTTTTTTTTAGAAAAAAATTCTTTTTCTTAGTTTCTGATACAAAGGTTTATAGTTATTTCTTTCATTTTTATCAAATGCTAAATTTGGCATGTTAAAATTCTTATATTCATCCAGTAATTTTTTCCAATATTGGTTTTGCTATTCGTTTGTTCATTCATCATTTATTCATTCATTCGTTCGTTCGTTCGTTCATTCATTCATTCATTCATCCATTCATCCAATAACATAAACTGATCTCTAGAAAAATGAAGTCTAGTAATATGGTTTCATTCAGTTCTTCTGAAGGTTTAATATGACTGCATGTATCTTTCTGTATGCGTGTGTGTATGTGTGTGTGTTTGTGTGTGAAATTGTATATATTTGTATGTGTTTATATGCACTATGTATGTTTCTATGTGTATTTCTTTATGTGATTGTATAGTTACTTAGATATTTTAGATGTTTGCAAGTTTATTGCTAAAATTTTCACCAATAGCCTAGTTTTTTCTTAGTTTGCTTGGTGTTTTCTGTTCCAGTTTGAGGGAATTTTGAAATTTCAATCCTGTTTTTGATATTCCACACTAAATTTTTCCTTCTTCTGCTTACAACTCTCTTGCACAAAAACAACTTTTTTTTATCTTATGTATTTTATATTTATCTTTACCTTTATCTTTAGGTATTTTTATATTATCTTTAGGTATTTTTATATTTATATTTATCTTTACCCTTATCCTTTGTATTTTTATATTTCGTTTTGTATACAAAACTGCACATAAATGTTTAATTCAGTGGTTGCACTCCTCACAGGAGGATCAGAATCATTGTCTTTAAGGATTGTTTTTAACTGCAAAGAGAGACAAAAACACACTCAAAACAACAACAACAACAAAACATCAGCAGCAACTATAGTATACATTTAACACAAACAACAACAACAACAACAATGATAATAATAATAATAAAACCCATTAAAATTTTAAATTAAAGAAAGTGGCTCTCTTTCAATTGAACAAAGAAAGGAACAAAACCTAATAACCTAATTATCCCATCCATTCTCTTCTTCCTCTTCTCACTTCTCTAATATTACAGCTACAAAACAAATTAACTACAACGGTATCACATAACACACACACACACACATACACACACACATCACACAAACACATACACATACCCACAAACACGCACGCACACACGCACCTACATGACACATGTGGTTTGGTGATG
>NW_008705095.1:389748-391717 GCF_000326865.2 Helobdella robusta | reverse complement strand
GTTCGAAAATTGGTCACAGACCTCCCTAATCAATGGCGGATTTCTAAAAATCGATTTTAAAAATGCCTTCAACGCCATGAGAAGAGATTCAATGCTGGAGGCCGTCAAATGTTTCTGCCCTAGAATATATAATTTCTGCCATTCTGCTTACGGCCTCGCTTCTTCGCTTGGCTATCACACCTGGGTGGTTGAATCGTCCGAGGGCGTGCAACAGGGTGATCCACTGGGACCTCTTCTATTTGCATTAACCCTGCATCCCTTGTTGTAAAAACTGTCGTCCGTTTTCATTTGTGGCTACCTGGACGAATCAGCATTGCTTCAAAAAGCCAAACATTGGCCGAAAACTACGAATTTTTGAAAAACGAAGCCAACACCATTGAGCTAAAGTTAAACACCAATAAATGTGAACTCTATTTTAAAGATTCACTACATTTGCCACCGGTGTTGGCGGATGTACCCATTGTTCAAAAATCAAATTTAAGTTTTTTGGGCACACCCTTGTTCGAGGGCGACTCCCAAATTAAATTTTTTGATAAAAAGTTTTCAGAACTTAAGTTCGCCCTCGACCGAGTGTCTCATCTTTCCGTCCACGACGCCCTGACTATTGTCCAAAGCGCCCTCAGTTTGCCCAAAATGATGTATTTTCTTCGTGCATCCAGCTACATTAACCCATCGTTGTTGGGCAGATTTGATGATGTTATGCGTACCGCCTTGTCAGCCATTTGCAATGTTCATTTGACTGACAGTGGCTGGTCCCAGGCTCAGCTGCTGGTGCGGTATGGTGGTCTGGGGTTACTCAGTGTGGTTCAGTTGGCACCAATCGTCTATAAATCTTCTGCCGCTGCCACTCTTGACCTCCAGTCCGCCTTGCTTTGCCGATTTTGTTGTTGCTATGACATCCCACCACTGCCGACCACACCTGAAAGCCCTTCACAAGCTCAAACTTTAGATGAGCAATATAAGAAGACTTTTCATGAACTTCTGTCTTCTGGTGTCAGTGCTTCTTCCTCCGCCCGCTTATTGGCTGCAACTAGTGATGTTAGTTGTGGTTGGTTGAGGTCGTGGCCCAACACTTCCGTAGGCACCAGACTCGATGACGAGTCTGTTAGATTTGCCGTTGGTTTCAGACTTGGCCTAAGTATACAAAATAAATATCTGTGTCGTTGCGGCGCGGAGGCGGACGAATTTGGTCATCATGGTTTGGTTTGCCGTTTAGGTGGAGGCCGTCAACTTCGTCATTCAGCTTTGAATGATTACATTTGCCGGCTTTTTTCTAAAGCTTCTATTCCTGTTTTGAAGGAGCCATCTGGCATTTCAGTGCAAGATGGCAAGCGACCAGACGGTTGTACTCTTACACCCTGGAGAGCCGGTAAATGTTTGGCTTGGGATGCTACGGTTCCTGGTACCTTGGCCAAGCGCTACGTTCACTTTACCAGCAAAGAATGTGGTTGAATGACTGAAATTTTATTTAAACTTATTCTTGTTGGGGTTGTTATTAAAGTTGATAGGTTGTATGATGTTAATAATTGTTGAAGTTGGAATTTGCTGGCATTTGAATCAGCATCAAGTAAATTGATGTTCATGTCACCGATCAGATAAACTAATTTGTTTTCTAGACTTATGATTTGTAGTACCTGTTCGATTTGTTGAAGATACATATTTGCGTCATAGATAGGAGGCCAATATGTTATTACAATTATTGCATTTTTATTGGAACAATCGTTTGTTATTTCTATGCTGAATAATTCTATGCTGCTAATGCTATTGATGTCGTCTCTTGTTTTATACGTAATACCGTTATCAATATACAAACCGATTCCACCACCGTACTTACCAGACCGATTTTTACCAACATAATCATACATACATACATACATACATACATACACACATGCACACATGCACACATACACACACACACACATACATACATACATACACACACACATACATACACACATACATACAT
>NW_008705095.1:388068-389698 GCF_000326865.2 Helobdella robusta | reverse complement strand
TTTTGTCTGTCTATACTAATTAAAGTTTCGCGCCAAAAAAGCTGTACATTATCTACACGACTCACATATACATTATGCTTGCACGCGCAAGCACCGCATCATACGAGTATGATAGTCTTCGAGTTTCGGACCGACAATATTCGAATCATGCCATCGCGTAATAACAGTTCGATACATGGCACTTCCAGTGACCGTTAGAAAAGTCGAAAAACTAAACAAAAAGCTTTCGAAATCTTTTTTTGTAAATAAAATTACTACTTTAAGAACATCTAATTCTAATTTTTCTACTCATAACTTTACTAAACTTACTACTGAATCTTTTTCTGTATTTACTCCAACAAATCTTCTAGAACTTACTAAAATTATTAATTCTATGTCAGCTACAACCTGTTCTCTAGATCTAATTATTAATTCTATGTCAGCTACAACCTGTTCTCTAGATCTACTTCCTTCTAATTTACTTAAAGAATTTTTTTTAATATTTTATCTAATCATTCTCAAATTATTTAATTTATCTCTTTCCACCTCCAAATTATTTACTTTTTATAAGAATTCTATTGTTATTCCTATTCTTAAAAACTTATCCTTAGATCCTATCTCTTTATCTAATTATAGACCTGTTACTAATATTACTTTCATCTCTAAAATAATAGAAAAAAGTAATTTTTAATCAATTGTCATCTTATTTAAACTCTTACTCCTTGCTACCTGTACCTGTATCTCAATCTGGTTTCAGGCCTGCTCACAGTACTGAAACTTCTTTACTCAAAATACACAATGGTATCCTTCTCTCTAGTGACAATAGTAATCCTACTCTTCTTCTTGCCCTTGACTTTTCCTCGGCTTTTGATACTGTTGATCATGCTATTCTCTTGAGACTGCTACTTCTTTCTTTTAATATTACTGATTCTTGTCTATCTTGGTTTTTTTCTTATTTCTGTAATCGGTTTTCTTCTGTTGTTCTCAATAATTCTACTTCTAACTCTTCTACTCTTAGTTTCGGGGTACATCAGGGTTCTATCCTTAGCCCTCTTCTATTTATACTCTGTACCTCTGAACTACCTCGTATTATTAAAAACTTTTTTTTCTCTAGTCAACTATATGCTGATGATTCTTACAATTATACTTCTTTTCCTCCATCTAATCTAAATAGTGTTCTTCATAATCTATCTCTATGTCTTTCTTCAATTATCGCTTGGTCTGACTCTATGTGTCTTGAACTTAATCCTTCTAAGTTTGAATTAATTTGTTTTAATAAATCTAAACACTCTATTACTATTCCTCCTATTATCTTACCTGATTCTAAAACTCTTGATGTCTCTCACAAGTTTCGTAGTCTAGGTTTTATCTTTGTTTCTACCATGTCTTTTTCTTCTCAGATTAATAGTGTTGCTAGAAGCTCTTATTTTCATCTACGTAAAATAAAAAACTTTTGCCTTTTCTTGATGATCCTACTCTTTTCCTTCTTGTTACTTCGTTAGTCTTATCTAGGATTGATTATTGTAACTCACTCTACTATGGTCTTCCTAATTCTATACTCTATCCTTTAAGTAAAGCTTTTAATCCTGCTGCTCGTCTAGTTGCTCGTACCCCTTTCTTTTCTCATATATCTCCATATCTTGTTCTCTTG
>NW_008705095.1:385050-388018 GCF_000326865.2 Helobdella robusta | reverse complement strand
ACCATCAAGAACATCTTCAGCAACAGCTTCAGCAACATCACCATCCATATCAGCCGCAGCAAAATGTTCTTCCGAATTTTCTTGCGACGCTACTCTTGCAGCAACTCTCTCATCAGTATCGCCGTCGTCGTCACTGCCTAGACTACGCTACACCAGACCGCGAGTAGACCTCTCTGCAACACCGCGACCATCATCATCGTCGTTGTCGTCATCACCGTCGTCACCATCAGTGCTATCACCCTTTATATTATCATCGTCGAAGTCTATTGCAAAGTTCTTTAATTTTCAAGCGCCTCCTCTGTCGCTTGCGTTGGTCGCATCAACATCTGTAGCAACAACAACAACAACGACATCAATAACATCGACATCTAGAAGTGTTCATGGAAACATCACTCCAACAACAACAACAACAATAGTTACGAGGACAATATCACCATCCTCAACCACAACTTCAGCAGGCATAAACATCGCATTAACAACAATAACATCAACAACGACAAAAACATCAACATTAACAACAACAACAACAACAACGTCAACAGCGAAATCAGTTGTGAAAACATCAACTGAAAAACCTACATCAACATCAACAACAACAACAGCACCATCGACTTTGTCATTTTGTTCAAATGCCACAACTACAACAACCTCAGAAACATTCCACAAAGATGTATTAGTTTCAGTAAAAAAATCACCAACAACAGCAACAACAACATCTCTTTTGTCGACATTAATAACAGCCGCAACAACAACGAAACCATCAACAACATTAACAACATCAACGTCAACAACTACTTCAACGACATCTAGAAACTCAATAAACCTCCTCGAATGTGATCAGAATTATTTTCGTACCACACTTTTTATACATCTAAATGACAATATCAACAACAACAACATTAAAAACAACAACAATAACATTGAAAACCACATTGACAACAACAACATTGACAACAACAACAACATTATTAACAACAACAACGTTAACAGGAATGTTACTGCTAAATGCGTAAACAATATTAAAAATAGTACACACAACAACATCAGCAGCAACAAAAACATCAACAACAACAAAAACATCAACAGCAATAAAAACATCAACAACATCAACAACGTCGTTTATTCTAATCTATCGAAAAAACTAGACAACACTTTCAGCTGCAACAATAACAATACTAACAACAACAACAAAAACAACAAAATCGGACCACTGAATAAACCAATAAATAAAAATAATAATAACAACATTAATAAGATTTCTTTTAATAATAATAATAATAATAACTTTAACAACAAAAACAACAACAATGTTAACAATAACATTCTCAAAGTTAATGTCGTAAACAAGATCATTAAAAATATCAACAGCAACAACAACAAATACAACAACAACAACAAATACAACAACAACATCAAGAAAAATATTACCAACAACAACAACAACATCAACAAAACTCTGTTAAATTGTTGTATTAAAGGAAGAAACAGAGAAACCAAGTCCAGTTGTTACAAAAATAAATACAAGCATAACACGCCACCTGGCTTAAACGTCATCAACAACGACATCAACAACTACATCTGTAGCAACAATTACGTCAGCAGCAACAACAACAAAAACATTAACGACATTATCGACCATAACAACAACAACAACAACTGCTACTGCAACATCAGTAATTGTTGTAACGTTCCTAACAAGTCCATTGATGATATTAATTGCAGCGACAACAACAACACTAGCAACAGTATGGATGTCGATGACAACAACGAAACTTTTTCAACTAGTTGTCAGTTTGTTTTAACGAAAGGTCAGCAACAACAACAGCAACTACAGCAACTACAATATCAACAACAACAACAACAACATCATCAACCACAACATCAACAACAACTACAACCACAGCGCAAGACTGAGAAACATCCTGATGATGTTCTGGATAGCTACGCCGAAGATGATACCAAAGATGTTACCCGCATAAATTATGATAATGTTAACCATTCTAATCATTTCGATAATAATATTAATCATGATGATGATGATGATAGGAGAGTTGAGGGTAATAGGGCTAGTAACAATAACATTATAAATGTTCTTAATGATGATAATGATGATGATGGTTGTGACAACGATGATGATGGTGGTGGTGTGGATAATGATGATGATGATGACCATGGTGGTGGTGTTGCTGGTGATGATCTTAACCATGCTTCTGAAATCACTTGCACACAATATTTCAACAATGGATTTGACGACGATGACGATGATGATGGTAATGATGAAAGAAAAGCGGTTAGCAATAACGATTATGGAGGTAACAACGATAATGATAATGATCCTCGTCATCATCATCATCATCATCTGGCACTTTATGATGATGCTGATAATGATGATGACGCTAATACTAATGCGATTGATGACAACATAGTGATGGCCATGTTAAATGGTTCTGAAGATGACATCGCTGGTGGTGACGATGACGATGGGGATGGTGGTGAGAAGAACGACAACGTATGCAGCGATTCTGTTGATGACAACAACAACAACATCAACGATGGTGACAACAACACTATTGACGTCATCTGCTCAGCTCACATCAACAACTCCAGTAACAAAGCTGAAGTTGAGAGGGATACAATTGATGGAAGTAGTCCGGACAACATCATCTCATCAAGTAACAACGACATCAATGATGACGTCAACAACTCTGAAAACATCATCAGCGATGACAGCAAAATTGGCATCAGCAATCACTGTTACAACAACTGCAACAACAACGTCAACATCAACAACAACAACGTCAACAATAACTGCAACAACTGCAACAACATCAACAACAACAACGTCAACATCAACAGCAACAACTGCAACAACAACAACTGCATCAACTACAGCAACAACAACATCGACTGCAGCATCAACAACTGCAACATCAACTACAACAACTGCAACATTGTCAACAACAACAGC
>NW_008705095.1:359908-385000 GCF_000326865.2 Helobdella robusta | reverse complement strand
TTTGTTTACAACCGCAGAGAGGGCACAAAGGACTTGGAGTTTTGCCCCATTTAAACAAATTGGCGTTTGTTGGCAGTTGCTGTACCAAATATTTCCTGGCAAATTTGAAGAAGACTCCAGCAAGATTCTCTAGAGTTTTTGACCAACGAGAAATATTATTAGTTTTGATGACGGTTTTTATTTTCGAGATGATAGTGCCCTGAATCACAAGCGAAAGAACGTGGTTGAAACATTATTCAACTCTTCATCTTCTAGCTGTTTGAGCGATGATTTTAGGGCATTTGATTTTGAAGGATATTGTCAACTTTGATGTAATTGATTGTTGATTCTTTGTACAAGAATTGAATTTCTTTATTTTGGTTGGTTTTAAAATAGTTTCGCAGCTTCAATCTCGTTTTCTCTGCGGTATCTTTAAGGGACATAATATTATGGTCTACCATCTTTGCTGGCAGCGAATTTAGTTCTGCTACACAACCACTGATTGGCATATCCAACCAGTTTCGGATAGCTTCAACAATTAGATTAAATTGTAGCTGCGAAGTTCACAATTTATTTGAGTGGGAACAAACCTTCTCAAAATCTGTAGCTTCTGTTGTGGGCGCACATCCAACTTTGAGATCTTTTCCAACAACTGAGTGACCTTCAACTGTAACTCGTTTTTTGCTTTGGAATCTTTGCATTCATAATGTACAGTTTGCTTAGATACGTAAAAGATTGGCCAATTTTCACGTTAGGGATTTGTACATCTTCAATCGTTAACCGTGGCAAGAATTGAACTTATTTGCCATCTTTTTTCCTCATTCCAAACGAACAGCATTTGTCAACTCTCATTTTCATTTCTGACCAGTTGCACCAAAATTGATTCAAATCGATCAGTTTTTGTGCTCCTTCAGTGCTGTGAGCAATGACTGCCGAGTCGTCGGCAAATTGAAGCCATGATCTAGTATTTATGTTAGAAGTTGAGCCCCAGAGATAGCCATGTTGTTTATATTCTTTAGTGTCCAAGATTTTCATGAGAGGGTTGAAACAGATATTAAAAAGCAGTGGTGAGCAGGGGTCGCCTTGAAGTACACCTTTTCTAACTGGTATTGCTTGCGACAATTCACCGTTAACAGATAGTGATATAGAATAGTTGCAATAGATTGATGCTATTATATTATGAAATATTTGTGGAACATGGTGATATTTTAAGATCGAAGTGATGAGATGATGGTTTACCTATCCAAAAGTATTTCTTAAGTCCAACAATGTAACAACAATGGTGCGTTGATGTCGCTTGGCGTTTTTTAATAGATGGGTTAACATTTGGGTGTGTTTGGCTAACCCATCGACAGTTGGGTAAAAGCCTTTTTGTATATTTTTGTTGATAAAATTGTTTTTGTCAAGAAAGTTGTAGAGTCTTGATTTTATGAGAGTTGAAAATAATTTATAGATTACTGGTTGCAAAGTAATTGGACGAAAATTTGATGGGTCTTGTGAATAACCTTTTTTGTAGATTAGGACCGTCAATCCTCTACGCCAGCATTTTGAAATTATTGTAGCACGCCAACACATTACAAACAATTTATGAAGGTATGTTCTCAATATTGAGCATCTTTTAAAAACTATATTTAAAATTTCGTCCAGAGGACAAGGAGATGCCTTTGTTTTGCTTTTTTTCACAATTACAGTAATCTCATTGTAAGTTGGCTGATTTAAATTTCCTTGAAACGACGGAGAAGGAAGGGTAGGGATCCAATTTGGGAGACGAAACATGGTATGATCACCTGCGTTTAGTAGATTATTAAAAAAGTTAGTTGCTGTTTCCATGTTGAAGAGTGGCGATTGAGAATTAGATTTGTTAAAAATATTATTACATGTTTTCCAAAAGTTCTGTTTCAGTTTAGTTTAAATATTGTCTTTATTTTTAAATACTTTATTAGTTTTAAATGTTGCCCTCAACTGCCTGCTGAGCATGAAGACGTCACTGTTGAGTTGGCTATCTGACTGAGCCAATGTCTTTAAGTTTTTTAATTTTGTTTTTAAATGTTTAATATTGCATTTTTTGTGCTTCTTGGGTGTTGAATCTTTTGTTAACGTTCCATAATTTGACGCAAAATAAGAGTAAATTATGTTTTGAAATTCGATGGCGAAGTTGTCAACATCAGCACACTTGTTAAGACGTTTTAGTTCAATATGAAAAAATGCGTTGGCTTCAGCCCAAAGTGTAGGCGATTTGGGTAGTTTTATACCAGGTAGTGGTTTTGGAATAGTTGTTGAATCTGATGTGTGTTGAAACGTTGTTGCATTGTTATCATCGCTGTCGATTGGTTCCACTTCGGACTTCGTGGATCTGAGCGATTTGTACGATTTACATGATCTTTGATGCATCAACAGTCCTTTCCGACCCTTTCAAGTTTTACCACAACAACAAGTCATCATATCATTTAAATTATCAGGTAAAATATTATTATTATTTGTTAATAAATTGGAAGAAATGTTAACGTTATTGTTTGGTGAAATATTTTCCTTAGAGTTAGAATGAATTGCTGTACACCGCCAGGAGTGTCTATTAATAAAATTAAAGTCCTTATAGCAATACGGGCAAATTGTTGCGTTTACATTGTTAAAAGAAATTAAAATCAAAATTAAACTAATTAGACTATTAACTTTAAAATAATCGATAAAACCAAATTTTAAAAACGCAGCCATTTTCTTTATCAATTATCCTACAATTTGATCACGTCATAAAACCTTACATTGCTAAAATAAACAGTGAGCTACATAAAAGCGACTTTCTTGTTCAAAGTAAAAAGCATAATAATGGAAACTCTTTTATTTTGGCCAAAATGTACATGTAATAAAATAAAATAAAATAATTAGAATGATATAAAGGTTTGTGAAATAATCTACGATGCTCGCCATTGAATCAACATGCAATGAGTACAACGAGAAATTCAAAATCAGTTTAAAAATAATTATGTTGCGATCGAGTTTCTATCGCAATAAATAGCGTACGATGATGTTATTGCCGAGTTAATTAAATCATTGCAAAATTGGTCAGTCCAAATAAAATCAACAAACGATAAATAAAAATATTTAAAAAAGCCTAAAGGTGAAATTTCAAATGTATTAATAATTATTTTCGAATCTTTCTTCTCGTCGATCAAATTACTGTGTAGGTTTTTATATTTAGATCTTTTGTAATCCCTTGAACTAGAGAAGTTGGATTCATGACATATTGTCAGTTCCAGTATTTCAATTGTGTCCCCCCGGAGAAGTGCTATGTCGGGCCGAAACGATTTGAAGAGGGACGTTGTTGGGAGAAATTCGTCGTTCATCGTATCAGCAAAAATTGCAACTTCTGGTTTAGCAAATGATTTGATCTTCTCTAGAATTAAAGATAATATTTTGTTGTGGCGTGTTGTAAATCTTTTTAAAGCCGCTACTGAATCACAATTTGACAGAACGTGCTTGTTTGTCTGAAGCGCGTTACAAAGCGGGCATAAGGCGTTGGAAGACTTGCCCCATCTGGAAAGATTGGCATTTGTCGGAAGTTGTTGTATCAATGCTTTCCTAGCGAATCTGAATAAGACCTCCGGAAGATCGGCAGTGAGCCTCGACCATCGGGTAACGTGGATTGGTGGAATGTGTTCTCTAACTGCTTTAATTATTCTTCCCTGGCAGGAAAGTTGCGACACATGATCGAAATCGGCTTCATGTTGACGAATCTTTAACGCATTGAGCGTCGATTTCACACTCTCTGAATCAGGAAGCATGTTGTCGATCTTAATGTAGTTGTTGTACGAATCACTCCACAGACAGTTTACATCTTTGTTGTCGTGAGATCTCAGATAATTTCTGAGTTTAACTCTGAGTGATTCGGCAAAATGTAGCGATCTGATTTCCAGGCCCCCCAATTTGAAGGGGAGGGATAGACATTCAGATATACAACTGCTAATCGGGAGGGAAAGCCAATTTCTTACTGATTCCGCAACCATAGGATCCAGGTTGTTTCCAATCCACGTCAACGGCATGTCATACGTTCGAAGCTCAAAGGCCAACTGAGACGGAATATATCTTCGTAGTATTTGGAGTTTCCATTGGGGCGTTGTGTCCAACTCGTTGACGACTGACAGCATGTTTTTCAGCTTTTTAATCAGTAATTCTTTTGCCTTCGAGTTGTTTCCTTTAAAATCATAAATTTTGCCGAGGTATTCAAAATGACCGTTCATATCGATATGAGGGATTTGTTTGTTATCAATGGTCAGCCTCGGCGAAAATTGTTCATAGCCCCCGTTCTTCTTCCTCATACCAAACGAGCAACACTTATCAATCCTCATATTCATGCCGGTAGCTTTACACCAAGCTTGGTTCAAGTCGATTAATTTTTGAGCACCATCTGTGCTGTTGGCGATGATCGCTGTGTCATCCGCAAATTGAAGCCAAGCATTGGTTTTTAAGTTGGCCGTCGGTCCCCAAATATAACCGCATTGTTGATATTCTGTCTTTTCGATCAACTTCATCAATGGGTTAAAACACATGTTGAAGATTAATGGGGAGACGGGATCACCTTGCAGAACACCACGTCTAACCGGGATAGGAGGAGTAAGGTTGTCGCATCCAGAAACAGATATTGTGTAGTCGGCATATATTGCTTTGATTAAGTTGCTTATTTGGGAAGGGATGTGATGGTAATCTAGGGTTGATGAGATTATGTTGTGGCTGACTTCGCCAAATGCGTTTCGAAGATCCAAAAGAGTGACAATGACAGTTCGTTGATGTCTCTTTGCATCATTGAGCATGTGAGTTAGGAGTTGGGTATGCTCGGTCAAGCCATCAACTTTTGGATAAAAACCTTTTTGTATGTTTTTGTTTATTAATGAATTAGATTCGAGAAATTTATAGATTCGATTGTTGATAGATGTTGAAAGTATTTTGTATAGAGTAGGTTGCAAGGTGATTGGACGAAAATTAGCTGGATCATTTGCGTCACCTTTTTTATGAATAAGTATTGTAAATCCCTTTTTCCAGCAAGAGGGGATTTTAGAAGATGACCAACATTGAGCTATTAGTTGTTGTAGAATGGTTCGAAGAATTGGGCATCTTTTGAAAGGTATTATTGATATTTGGTCCAAGGGACACGGAGAAGATTTTGCTTTGCATTTGTAAACAATTGATGATATTTCATAATAAGAAGGCGGACTGGTGTTGCAGGGTGTTGTGGGCTTTGATGTACTAGGAACCCAATTTGGGAGTTGATATTTTTTGGAATTGTCGTCGCTTAAGGCGGAGGAAAAATAGTTTTTGCAGTCGTCGACACTGAACAACGGACCTTGACTTTTTGATTGGGTAAATAACCTTTTACAGAACCACCAAAAGCGACGTTTTAATTGATTTGTTGTGTCAGGTGTCTTAGTTGTTGGTAATTTTCTTGACGATAATTTTGATCTCAATGTTTTGCTTATTGAGCTAATTTGAACGTCAAAACGGTGGTTGTTGTGGCCCAACGATTTAAGCTGTTTTAATTCTTTTTTCAATGCTTTAATGGATTTATTTTTGTTGTCGTTTAAACTTGTTTGCGATTTGATGGTACCATAGTTTGCAGCAAAGTAGTTGTAGATCATTGTTTGAAACGCTAATGTAAACTCGTCGATGTTGTAGTACGTTGGTAGCGACTTTTGGTGAAGTTGAAAATATGCATTGGCTTCTGACCATTGAGCAGGGGTTCTGGGCAGTTTGACCCCTGGGAGAGGAATTTCAGTTTTTTCAACATTTGATGGTGACGAGGATACTGGTTGTTGGACGTGCGGCGATATGGATGATTCAGTTACTTTGGAAGTATTAGATAATATGAGAGTTTTATGAAGTTTACACGAGCGATGGTGCATGATGAGGCCTTTCCTGCCTTTACAGTATTTACCGCAGCAACAAGCAATAAAATTGATGTTGGGTGCTGATGACGCTGACTGTGGACCATGGCTCGGCTGTTGGAATGGTTGTTGAACCTGTGTCGATGATGATGGTGAGTTTGCTTTGTTGTTGTCTTCGACTGGCGCATTTGACGAATGGAGATAATGATTGAGTGCTGAAGCTGAAGGCGATGGCGGTAGACTGTGGCTTGGTTGAAGTTGGTTGGACTGACATTGAACTTGTGGTGGTGGTGGAGGCGGGTCAGCTTCCGAGTTGCTTTCATTTGAATTGTTTGACGATTTAAGGTTTTGGTGAATTTTACATGAACGTTGGTGTAATTTGAGACCTCCTTTATTTTTACATTTTTTACCGCAACAGCAAAATATCGAATTATTATTATCCATATTAATTGGCAAATTATTTAGTAAATTTGAATTAAAATTGTTAGACGAATTATTATCTACGTTAAAATTTCCATTTGAACGGACACTGTTAGAATTAAAGTTTACAGTACTTTTTGTACAGCGCCAGGAGTGTCTGTTAACGTTAACAAACGACATGTTGCAATACGGGCATTTACTTGCATTTATTGTATAAATAAAGTTTATTAATAAAATTAAAATAAAATAGAAAACATTATAAAATTTAAGTTGTAAAAGTACCGCCATATTTCACGCAATTCTTTAAGCCAAGATAACCAAATTTAAACTGATTTATTCGAATTAAAAACTGATATTACGTATAAAAACCAGCGAGTTGAACAAATCGGCCAACTCTCGTGGCGACTAATACGAATAATAATAATAATAATAATAATAATAATAATAATAATAATAATAATAATGATAATGATAATAATAATAATAATAATAATAATAATGATAATGATAATAATGATAATAATAATAATTGGAACATTCTTTTATTTACCGAAAAAATAAAATCCAAATGAAATCAATTAAAAATTATTAATTATAAATTATATATCAGAGTGTAAATAGATGATATGCAAAATATAACGTACAATCCTCTCATGCTCTTTGATTAACAAGTGCTCGAGAGTAAAAAATATATTTAAAATCGGTTAGTAGTGTTTCTATCGCGATATAATATAAAATATAAATTATATAGGAACTATCGCGATATAATATAAAATATAAATTATACTATAATGATATTGGTAATAATAACAAAGTTTAAAGTGATTCAGTAGACTGGCATTTGTGTATGAACTACTAGAAAATAAATGTCTTAGTATCCTTAGCCCTCCTAGCTTGATTTTAAAGCTCTAATATGATATATGATGTTTATTTATATACGATGAGTCCCATTGGTCCGAATGGTATATGATTTTCGCTCAAACCATTGGGTAAATGTAATGTAAATAGGAATATTTTGGCAAGGGGTTTAATTTAAATACCAATCATCCACTTTTAATCGAAAATTAGCTTTTTGGTGATCAGCGATGCATTTGAAGCCGAATTTAGACTGAAAAGAGGATTGTTAATCGTTCGTTGCCAATACATCAGACGCACATACAAACTTCACATACAAACACGCACACACACACACACACACACACACACACACATACATACATACATACATACATACTTACACAGTTGAAACAAAAACTCATTTGAGATTGATTGATTGATTTCCTAACCTCCTCTAACTTACATAAAAAAATAAAAAGATTCATTTTTGTTGGAATCGGTTAAAATGAATTATGTTAGTGAGCCAAAGATTTATGAGTATGTAGAGACACGAGTGTTTATTTATCGCCATAGCTGGTACTGATAGTGAAGGCGAAATCGTTGCTAGTTATGATAATGACGCTTATGAGGATGATGAAGATGAAGAAGAAGACGATGTTGATTAATAATGATGATGATGATATGAGATCGATAATGATGATGATGATGACGACGACGATGTATAATATAGAATAGATGTGATATTTATTGTATATTAATACAGCATATTTATATTTATGTTGCAGTAGTTAACTAGCAACCTTACTTACATAACTATCTGTTACACATTGCATACAGTGTGATATGCTCCCGCACGTACTCACACACACACACAGGCACACACACACACACAAACACATGCAGACCATCTATTATTTATAATTATTTTCATCCGTTAAATAAAATAATAATAGTCCTTCGTATGAGTTATTATTTATTAGTAGTAGTATTATCCAACCATGCCTATGCTAAATTGTATACACATATGTGTGTGTGTGTGTGCGCGTGTATATGTGTAGGCATTTGTGTGTGTATGTGTATGTGTTTGTGTGTGTTTGTTTGTGTGTGTTTGTATGTGTGTTCTGTGCAACATAATGTTTATATCGTGTTACGTTTTTAATAATACATTAATAATAAGTGACTGCGTGTATTTATGTGCGTCTTTACTTAGCTTTTAGTTTAGTAATGTACATAATATAGCTGGATGACACTTGACTATAACATTAGAGATATATGTGTATGTATGTATATGTTTATGTATGCATATATGCGTGTATAAGTATGTATCAATAGAGTATGTTTGTATGTATGTATGTATGTATAATGTTATACCGTTTGAGTGTGTATTTATGTTTATATATAGAATGATTGAATTTCTCAAGTTTAATTGTTGAAATGTTGTTGGCTTAGCTAGTTTACAACCAATTTTATGGGTATATACATACACATCCTTTGCTATTCAAATACAACATGATTAAATGAATATTATAGCAAGTAAGTAAGTGAATAAATGTATCAATCAATCAATCAATTAATCAATCAATCTACCTATTTTTCAATTAATTAATGATTGAAATAATAATATTAAATATATAATTAATGAATAATTATATTATAAGTAAGAAGAAGAAATAGTTGATCCAATTGCTTTAATTGGCGATTGATAAATAATTAATGGAATAAATTTAATTTGCCAAGGTTTGTTGTTGTTGTTGTTGTTGTTACTATTATTGTTATTTTGGTTATTTTTGTGTCGTTGTTGTATCGTATTAATAACTATTTTATCGTTGCCAAACTCATTATATGCTATCCGGTTAGTTGGTTAGTTAATTAATTAATTAAGTAATTAATTAATTGTATGGTAAATATTTAATGAAAAAATTTGCCATCTCGACTTACCCTACCCAAATACAACTGTTAATGTTAATAAGCATAGAGAAGAGGCTTCCTGCTACATTAAGGTTAGAGATCTTACATTGGAATTGTACCTGGTATTTCCTATTGACATGGTTTGGTCTAAAATTCGGTGCCATTTTTAATATGCCAAATGAATAGCCAAGTACTGCAAATTTCTAGCTCTAGCTCTAAGACAGATGTTACCAAGATTATTATTATTATTAATGGAAAATTAATGTGGTTTATCATGGCTGTTGTAAAAAGAGGTTGGATGTTATATGGATGAAGAATTGAGTTTAAAAAAATGAATAATTATCTCAATAGGTAGTTGTTACCTCACTTTAAACTGAAGATATGTGTATGTCGTGTTGTCTGGCGTTTGTGATTCAGTAGTACAATGTATTGTTGTTGTGTTGTTAGGATGGCTTTATTCGTGACGTTAACGCATGGAGAGTTGTTAATGTCAACTGATGTCATGATTTAGTTGTTGATATTGTTGTTATGGTTATTAATGATGATGTTTGCTGGTAATGGTGGTGTCGCTAATAGTCATGTTTGGATGTATTTGTTGTCGGTGAGGTTTTTGCTTGGATTTTTTCATGTCTTACTTTGGGTTACTGCTCAATATTCTTTGCAGTTTTTGTTTTCACGATAATTTATATGCCTGATAGATTTCAGTATGCCAGTCGATACAGTTGTTTATAGTTTAGTTTTTTGCTTACACTTGTTTACGGTGTACGTTGTATGTTTAGATTGTGTATGTTTTTATACGTGTGTTTATGTATTGGTATGTGTGTATGATTATGACGTGTATGTTTGTGTGTATGTTGTTTATGTCTTGCATGTTTCTGTTTTTATTCATTTGTTTTTTTTTTTGCTTTTGTATGTGGTTATAGTTAGATATGCTGAAGGAGACGCACTTGTTAATTGGCCTTGTTCTCCAAAAAATGCCCTTCAGCCAGACACTACGAGCAAAAAAAGGAACTACAAATCTTAAAAAAATTGTCGCCCAGGTCTAAAAAAAATTTGCTATTTAAGTACATATGCGGCCCTTCAAAGGTCAAATAGTTCTCAATGCGGCCCTCACAGTGAAAAGTTTGCCCACCCCTTATATAACCCTATCTATATGCGTGTGATGTTATTACGTGATATATGATCTATCGATTGTTTCCATTATGTATGTATAGATTAATTGTAATATTTGTTGCTGTTGTTAGTTGTTAGTTGTGATATTGTTTGCGACTGTCTGGTTTGCAGGTGTTGTTGGTGTTTTTTGTTGTTGTTGTTGTTTGTGATGTTTAATAAAATAAAAATTAACGAAGATTGATTGAAGAAAATAAAAATTATATGGGGCCAGGTACAAAGGCTTGGTTTCCTTATTATGTTAATGTACGTAAAAAATACTTTGAGTACCTAAATCTATAACAACTTCAGTTGCCTGTGATTGCTTGCTGAGGCAGAGCATAAAGTTTGGTGGTGTTATGTAGTTGGGGATAATTTTATGCTTGCGCTACTGCAGTTGATACCGCTGCTTCTGTGGCTACTTCTTTTGCCGCGACTACTACTATTACTTTTTTCTTTTTCCATTCTTCTCTCTCTCTCTCTCTTTCTCTCTCTCTTTCTCGTTCTAACGTTTTCTCTCTTTTTTTTCGATTTTTATTTGATATAAAAGCTTATCGGGTCTGAGTTGTTATTTTTGCTAGCCCGATGTATTATAACTTTATGAGAGAGAGAGAAAGGGAGAGAGAGAGAGAGAGAGAAGAAAGAGAGAGAGAGAGAGAGAGAGAGAGAGAGAGAGAGTATATGAACATATAGTTTGATTGTCTAGCATAACAATTGATAATTTCTTCACGTGCCTTTGGCTCTTAAGAGTTTTTACGTGAACGTTCTACGGTGAAAAAAAATTTTTGCAAGTATAATAATTACTTTGATGTGTCTTTTTGCAGAACTAATGAAAACTGTTGTTGTTGTTGGTGTTGTTGTTGTTGTGGTTGTTGGTGCTGTTATTATCATTTATTATTATTATTATTATTATTATTATTATTATTATGACTGTTATTACTGTTTTTATTATTATTATCATTGTTGTTGTTGATGTTGTTGTTGTTGTTGTTATTGTTCTTGCTCATGCTTACAGGAAGGAATGGGAAAGCGAGAGTGCATGCAGGCTGTCAACTTCGACCTATCAACAAAAACATAAGCAACAACTGTTTAAACTGCAACATCGACTGCTGCAACAACTGCTACAACAACACCACCATCAACAACAACAACACCATCAACAACGACAACATCATCAACAACAACACTACCAACAGCAACAACAACAACATCACATTACCACACAAAACACCCACTTAGACAGCATTAACAACCTAGTAAACAGATGCGATATAGACAATGGAATAAACTTCAACAACAACAACAGCTGCTGCAGCAACGACAGCAACGACAGCCACAAATTAGCGTCAATTAACAGCGATTTGAACAGCCGCAACAACATCTGGGACAACAACACCGTTGTATACAACAGTGGCAATCAGCATAACCTAGATAAAAGTAACATAAGTAACATCAGTAGCAGCAACAGCAACAACTTCTGCAACGGCAACAGCGAGGGCGACATGTTGCGCAACAAAACGTCGCATGTTGACTCGCCGAGGTTATCAATCAAAGATAGGTAAGGTGTTTTGTATGATTGAATTAATCGGTTGATAAGTAGATGAATGGATGGTTGATTGGATGAATTAATGAATGGGTGGATGATTGGATGGATAGATGCTTGGATGGTAGATTGGATGAATAGGTGAATGGGTGTATGATTGAATGGATAAATGCATGGATGGTTGATTGGATGAATTAATGAATGGTGGATGATTGGATGGATAGACGCTAGGATGGTAGATTGGATGAATAGGTGAATGGATGGTTGATTAGATGAATTAATGAATGGATGGTTGATTGGATGAAGAAATGAATTTGTGAGTCTTACAAGTTTGTTATATAGATACATAGATGTTTCAATTAGTTTGCAAAAACACTCTCCATTTGACCTCTTTAACCTCACCAAATTTCACCAATTGAGGCCAAGGTTCACCAAATATACATTCACTACATGACTGTCGGACGCAAATTGTTAATTATTTATCAGTACAAACTACCGGTAGAGCTAGATAATTAAGTTAACGATATGCTAATTTTATGCAAATGATATGCAAACGTGAAGTGCGTGTAACCTACACTCCGTACTTTTTACACTTTCTTTATATCTCTCTCTATCTCTCTTTCTTTTTTTTCTTTTTATTTATATATGTGTGTGTGTGTTTGCGAGTGTCTGTGTCTGTGTGTGGTGTGGTGTGTGTGTGTGTGGTGTGGTGCGTGTGTGTGCGTGTGTGTGTATGACTTGATATATAATTTTCCTCAAAATAATATTTACCCTAGCCTATGTAAATAACATCCATAATATATCATGCTTCATTCATTCCATTCCTGGCCTAAATCAAACATCAATGAATGATGGATTGAAACATGGATTAATGAATGAATGAATGTGACTAGATGTGTATAATATATTGTGTAAGTAGTATATATATATACACACACATATATATATTTATATATATATATATATATATATTTAAATACATATATATATATATATATATTTAAATATATATATATATATATATATATATATATATATAATCTCACATACTACAACTACTTAGCTTGCAGCGGTTGTGGCTGTAGAGCGATTAATTATCATTGAAATTATGATGTGTGTCATTTATTAACATCCACCTTATTCAAAATTTATGTAAGCCAGATCTTATTTGACCTGAGTTCGATTTGATTTGATTTGATTTAAATTGATTTGATTTAATTTGATTTGAATTACATGTGTGAAATGTATTTTAGCGTTTTTGGTTCTGTATAGATGTTAGTAGTTATATTATATATAGAATATAATAATGTCCAAATCTCTGCCCAATTTGTTAGTATTTATGTTTCAGTTTCTCAGATAATTTATTTTGATATATATATATATATATATATATATATATATATATATATATATATATATTTTCAGTCATTTCGTTTCTCTCTTGCTCCATTCCATCATGTTAATCCACTTGTCTGTGCATTCGTTCATTTGTTCATTCATTCATTCATTCATTCATTCATTCATTCATTCATTCATTCATTCATCCTATCCATCCGACAGACTAGCTGCCCTGCAAGAAAGCGAGGAAGCATGGAAGAGAAAACTCTCCCCAAAGAAAGAATTGACCCCATCATTATCATCCCCGCTAACGACTGCCTCATCATCATTATCATCAACGTCCTCACCACAGATGACTAGGAAAATCCCGGTTTCACTTTCGGTTAGCAACGACGTGTCAGCTGATCGGAAATTCCAGGATAACATGATCGGCATTCAGACCGTTAGGGCAGCTTCCATTGAGGGCGGGGTCCAGTTTTTGGGGTATGTTCGATTTCTATATTTTTTCATGTTTACGTTGTTCTATTCTGATGTATTTTTCAACGTCAGTGGTATTCCTTGTATCTGTAAACACAGCCATGATATGATATGTATCATCGCCATTTTGTATCATCGCCATTTTGTATCATCGCCATTTTGTATCATCGCCATTTTGTATCATTGCCATTTTGTATCATAGCCATTTTGTACCATCGCCGTTTTGTACCATCGCCATTTTGTATCATTGCCATTTTGTATCATTTGTACCATCGCCATTATGTATCATCGCACTCTCAATGATATTTATTTACGACGATAAAATTAAACCACAATATCATCGCTATTTTGTATCATCTGCAACTCCTCACTCCCCACCACTAACCGCCGCCACAATACACCCAGCTTAAGTATAGACGAAGAACTTTCAACCACCACCACAAATAGGAACTTGACGCACCACCAACAGAAGCGTCTGCAGCCGCGACATTCGCCGTCGCCGACGTCGTCGCCATCGTCGTCTTTGTCGTCGTCGTCGTCAAGTTTGATGATGACGATTGACGGGAAGTTGCCTTTGCAGCTGAGCAGCACGTGGGGAAAGTCCAGTTCGATAGCTGACCGGCTGAGTAAGCTGTCCGAGTCGCAGGAGAGATGGATGGGGAGAGGGGTGAGGAAGGAGAGAGAGGAGGCCTCCAGGTTCACCATTGCCGATAAGATGAAGAGATCTGGTGAGTGAGTGAGTGAGTGAGTGAGTGAGTGAGTGAGTGAGTGAGTGAGTGAGTGAGTGAGTGAGTGAGTGAGTGAGTGAGTGAGTGAGTGATTTTTTATGATTCATTTATGATAGAGTGAATAAGTTGATAATGATACTATACGGAAACAACAGATGATGACGATGATAACGATGTTAACGGGAATTAAGAGATGACGATGATGATGATGACGACGATGATGAAGATGACGATGACGACGAAGATGATGATGACGACAGGAGTTGATAGCGGAAGTAGTCCTCTGCTAGTGAACAGCAACATCCGGAAACCAAACATCAGACCACTGACAATGATGGAACTGGATAGTAACACAAGTATGTTTATTTTTTTGTTTTTTTGTCTGTCTGTGTGTGTGTGTGTGTGTGTATCTGTCAACCTATCAACAACCAACCAATCCTTCAACAAATAACCGTTCAATCACAAAACTCACCAACCAATAATCATTGATCATTTTTTTCTTTCTGTCTTTCTTCATCCGGGATAGCTGCAAGCAGTAGTGCGAACTCGCCCGGCTCAAAATCACCCGATAATAATCCAGATTTACCTAAGGTTACTGGGGTTTTATTTTTTCATTCATTCATCCTCACTCACTAATTCACTCATTCATTCTATCATTCATTCATTCACTCATTCATTCATTCATTCCATCATTATCTTCAGCGTCATCGTCATTAATATTTCTTATTTTCTTTATTTCCAATTTGGATTTTTTTTTCAAAAAAAAAAACTTCTCCAGTCAGTGAAAATCCCAAAAATGAAAGAGGACACACTCTTCGAGATGAGATTTGCCGCTCATCATCATCGTTATCAAGACTCGCCTACTCACCACAATCATCATCATCATCATGATAGTGATGTACACGGTGAGGTGACGAGAGATGATGATGGTGGTGGTGGTGGTGAAGATGACGACGGTGAGGATGGTAACGCGAGTAGGAAGAAGTTGAGGTCTCTAAAGAAGTTTGTGGAGATTTACGAGGGGGACTTGAGTGAATTGGCTGTGTGTTCTTCAGGGTTAGCACTGCTGATGCTGCTGATGACGATGATGCTGATGATGATGCTGATGATAATGATGAAGACGACGACGATGATGATTGTAGTAACGATGGTAGCGACGACGGTAGCGATGGTAGCTGCTGATGCTGATGATGATGCTGATGATGCTGATGATGATGATGAAGACGACGACGATGATGATTGTAGTAACGATTTATATTGCTGTTGTTATCTTTGATTAGCAATTTCCAGTATCTATTTCTTTCTTCATCATATCAATCCTTAACCGTCACTCACTCATCATTCTCTCATTCATTCAATCATTCATTCATTCATTCATTCATTCATTCATTCATTCATTTCTCGTTCATTCGTTAACTCATTCATTTACTCGATGCTTCATTAATTTACTCGATCATTCATTCATTTTCTTAATCATTCATTCATTCATTTATTCATTCAATCATTAATTAATTAATTCATTCATTCATTCATTCATTCATTCATTCATTCAGGATATCGTTGTTGGCTCAAACTCGACTGCGCGCCAAACCAAGACGCAACAACAAAGGTTCTGTGAATCCATTAAAAACCAGGTCCATGGTTGTCGAGGTGAGTGGGTGATTGAATGCATGAACTGATGAATTGGTGAATAAATGAATGAATGAATGATCAAATAAATATTCGATTGAATGATTGGTTGAATGATTGATTGAATGTATTAAAAAACGAATGAATGAAATCCTGAACGCAGCATACGTTGCCGCAACATTGCTGTTAAAAATGAATTGATGAATGAGCAAGTGAATGCTTAGGTGAATGAATGAATGAATGAATGAATGAATGAATGAATGAACGAACGAACGAATGAACGATTGAATGAACAAGTGAATGAACAAATGAATGGATGAAATAGTACTTATCACCACAATCGCTTCAGTTATCAGATGAATACCTGGAAATAGGAACAGGCGTTGCGAGGAGAGAGATGGAGAGAATCAAAAAAGAGAGAAGTTCGTGTTTTATTTTTTTTTCCCTCTTAAAATTCTTCATTCATTTGTTTGTTCATCATTTTTTCATTCATTCATTCATTTATTTATCCATTCATTCTTTCATTCGTTCGCTCATTCATTAATACGTTCGTTCGTTCGTCCGTTCATGTGATACTTTTCACTTCCTTACAGTCATAGGAGTATCACACATTGCACAGGATGCTCTGGCTGGTACGTGTGTTGTTCATTTGTCTACATAGGCAACATTTTTTTGCATAGGACTTGATCAATAGACGTGTTTAATAGACCTGCTCAATAGACTTGTTTAATAGACTTGTTTCATAGACTTGTTTCGTAGACTTGTTTCATAGACTTGTTTAATAGACTTGTTTCATAGACTTGTTTAGTAGACTTGTTCAATAGACCTGTTCAATAGACTAAACAGTTACTCATTTACTTATCATTTCTAATTAGCTTGCTTGCTTTATTATCAGCTTTTGATTGAGAAGCAACCGAACATCAAATCAGTCTTACATTTGACAGTTTTAAAATCTTCTAAGTATTCATTCTTTGACCAACCCATCAAGCAAACAACTAATCACACGACTTACTAACTACTTTAATTAGCCAATCATCCAACCAACCAATCAATTAACCAACCAATCAACCAACCAATTAACCAACTAATCAACCAACCAATCAACCAGCCAATCAACCAACCAACCCACCAATCAACCAACCAATCAACCAACCAATCAACCAATCAATCAACCAACCAATCAACCAACCAATCAATCAACCAACCCAGGCCTGGCGAGCAAAGAGACATTCAGCGTTAGCAACTTGAAGAAGGGCAGTTCCTTCCATGGCACAGGACTGACCGACAGACATCTTCCATACAAGCAGGTCATGCTACTCCAATTGAAAGGTCAAACATTTATTCGTTTTTTTTTCTTTCACTCAATCATTCGTTTGTATTTTGTTTGTTTTTTCGTTCGTTCGTTCATTCGTTCATTCATTCATTCCTTCTCATTCGTTCATTCATTCATCAATTCATTCATCAATTCATTTATTCGTTCATTGTTTATTAGTTCATACATTTAATTTTATGCATGCCCACACACACACGCACGCACACACGCACACATATTTTTAATTTAACAGGGCGAAGAGCATGTCAAACGCGATTGGTCGATCCGGTCCACCAATCAGTGAACAGTGGCGATTGTTTTGTCCTCGTGACCGGGGAGGCTGTTTACCTCTGGATGGGGAAGTACAGTAACGTCATCGAGAGGGCTAAGGTGAGTTTTCACACATGATGATGATGATGATGGTGATGATGAAGATAATGGTTATGATGGTGATGATGACGAGGATGATGATGATGATGGTGGTGATGATGATGATAATAATGATGAAGATGGTGGTGATGATGACGACGAAGATGATGGTGATGGTGATGATGATGATGATGGTCAAAATAAGTGCAGTGATGATGATGATGTAATAATTTGATGATGAACTGATGGTGATAAATTGACGACTACGATGATGGTGATGATGATGATGACGGTAGCAAGAGAGTGGTCATGGTGATGATAATGATGTCAATTACGATGACGAGCAAGATGATAAGGATGATGATTATGACGTTGGCGATGATGTTTAAATTTATGGCTCTTCCAAATTCTCACTCGATGCTATTTTTAAAAACACAATTCCTGCTTTCTGATAGGCTCTTGACCTGGCCAATCAGATCGTAGATAAACATGACCTGGGGGTTCGGACCAACTGCCAGCTGGTCACCATTGACGAAGATAAGACTTCGTCGTCGGGTTTCGTGGCGTCAAGGTTCTGGAAGATTCTCGGGGTTTCTGACGAGGATCTTGTTAACTACAATGTCGCTGGTTTGTTCTCCTTTCATGACGTAATCGCCATCATCGCTGACGTCATCATCATCGTCATCATCATCGTCATCATCATCGTCATCATCATCAACGTCATCATCATCATTTCAATCATCATCATCATCGTCGTCGTCGTCATCATCATCATCATCAGCTCCTGGACCGGCTGAGGAGGATGAGTTATTTGAGGCGGGCATCGTCTCCACCAATAGGATCTACGTATTCAAAGATGTCGACGATGATGGCTTTGACGACGACGACGATGATGACGACGACAAAAATGATGATGATGATGCTGATGGTGATGGTGGTGGCGGTAGTGGTGGTAAGAAGCAGGAGAAAGTGGTGGTTAAAAGTGGTGATGGTGGTGGAAAACTGGTTCTCGTTAGGAAATGGTCTGGTGTTGTGCTATTGCATGCCATGCTCAAACAAGAACAGGTTGGCGATGATGATGATGATGATGGGATGGTTGTGATGATGTTATGGTGGGGATTATGAAAATGATGATGATAGAATGGTGATGATGATGACGATGATGTGATGGTGGTGATGATGATGTGAGGATGGTGGTGGTGATGATGTGAGGATGGTGGTGGTGATGTAATGGTGATGATGATGATGATGATGATGATGTTCGGAATGTTTCATTTTTTTCCCCCATTCCAAAACTTCCAGGTTGTTGTGTTTGATTTTGGAAGTGAGATGTACACGTGGTCAGGTGAGTGTGGCCGGTTTCTTTTGTTCGTTCGTTCGTTCGTTCGTTCGGTTCGTTCGTTCGTTCGTTTCATACGTTCATTTGTTTTGCTTCATTCATTATTCTCTTCACTCAGTCAGCCCTTAAATAAATAGAGTCTTCGAGTTTGAATTAATTAGCACTTAATTAGCAATCAGTTAAAAAGCAAGATTAATTGACTATGGAACAATTTAGTTGCTGAATAATGTATGCAATTGGTTAATTAATTAATTAATCAATTAATTAACCAGGATAAAAATAAATTAATTAATTACTCAAACTTTTAATTGGTTAATTAGTCGGTTAATTAATTTGTCAGGTAAACTGGTTCCATCTACGAAGCGGAAGAAAGCATTATCCTTAGCACACCACCTCTGGAAGATGGGTTATGACTATGAGGAGGTCTTGGTCAACCCTGTAAACCCCCTTTCTGCTGGTTAGTTAGTTGGTCGGTCGGTCGGTTGGTTGGTCCGTTGGTTAGTAAGTTGGTTGGTTGGTTGGTTGGTAAGTTGATTAGTTGGTTGTTTAGTTGGCTGTTTGGTTGGTTGGATAGTTGTTTGGATTAATTAATTAATTAATTGATTAATAAATGTTGGTTGATTTATTAATTTTTAATTTCCGTAATTTTAGTCATTTTTCATATTGATTGGGTGGTTGGTTGGTTGTTTAGTTGGCTGTCTGGTTGGTTGGTTAGTTGGTCGGATTAATTAATTAATTAATTAATTAATTAATTGATTAATAGGTGTTGGTTGATTTACTAATTTTTAATTTCCGTAATTTTGTTCATTTTTCATATTATTATTCTTTTCACCTGAATAATTTAAACAATGAACAGAGAGGAAAGCTGCCCACCGACCAGATTGGTGTCTGTTCTGTAAGGTGCATATCATCTCGTTGTCGTTATGTGTGCTGTGTGTGTGTGTGTGTGTGTGTGTGTGTGTGAAAGAGTATGTGTGTGAGTGTTTGTGTATGTGTGTGTGTGTGTGTGTATGTGTGTGTGGTTTTGTACAATATCGTCATTATTACCATCGTCATCGTCGTCAGCCTCATCATCATCTTCATCGTCGTCGTCAAAATCCCAACTTGCAGGTGTCACAAAACCTGGAGACCGTGCTTTTCAAGGAGAAGTTCATAGACTGGCCCGATTCTGACCGCATCCTCAAGGTCAAAGGTCACGATGCCTCCAATGAGGCTGCCGAGAATAAGGCGAGTTGGCTGGTTGTTTGATTGGTTGGCTGGTTGTTTGATTGGTTGGCTGGTTGTTTGATTGGTTGGCTGGTTGTTTGATTGGCTGGCTGGCTGGCTATCTATCTGTTGGTTGAATGGTTGACTGGTTGATTGACTGGATGACCATTTCAACAATCATTTATCAGCCAGTGATCGTAGCAACGAATCCATGTGAGGTGAGAGAGATGTTGAAGATGAGAGAGGGTGCGCCATTCTTGCTTTTAGAGGGGTATCATATTGGCAGGGGCAATAAATGGTTGGTCGATTTTTTGATTAAGAGCCAGTTGTAGGTTGCTATTCATTCTTTTAGTTATTAATTAATTAACCAATCAATCAATCATTTCATTCGTTCATTCATTCATTCATAATAATTCATTCACCTTATCGCAGGATTGAATGGGTGGACGGCATCCAATGGGAGCACGAGATGCTGACATCTGACCTAGAAGTTTGGAACGTCAGCGAATCAGGTTGCGTGAAATTAGGTCAGGCCAGTTTCGGTCAGTTTCACGCTGGCGATACTTACGTTGTTAGATGGAGGTACAATGTCAATCAAATAAGTTAGTGATGGGTAATTAATTGATTGATGGATTTATTTTTCGTTCATCCATTCATTCTATCATTCATTCATTCATTCATTCAATCATTCATTCATTCATTCATTCATTCATTCAATCTTTCACTCATTCGTTCATTCATTCATTCATTCAATCTTTCATTCATTCATCCATCCATCCATCCAACAATTACTCCACCGTGTATATTTAATTTGTTTCATATCAGGTCACAATTTGAAAGGGGACGTGTCGAAAAAGCAAGTCAGCACAGGTTACGTCATCGTGACGTCATCATCGTCATCTTCTACGTCAATCACCATCCTTTACTTTGTAGCCACCAACCCAATTGTCATCATCGTACTGTCATAGTAGATCAGCACATCCACAATTGCGTCATAGACGTAATAGCGTCGCTATGCTCTCATTACCATCGTCCTTAATTACGTCATCATCGCTATCATCGTAATGACGTCATCATCGCCATCATCGTAATGACGTCATCATCACCATCATCGTAATGACGTCATCATCATCACCATCATCATCATCATAACCACAGGCCGCCATAGGTGTGCCTACTTCTTCTGGCAAGGCGTCGAGTCCAGCATCAACGAGAAAGGAGCATCTGCCCTCATGACGGTCGAACTTAATCAAGATAATGGACCCCACGTCGGTGATGATGATGATGACGATGGTGGTGGTTGTGGTGGTGGTGATTTCTGGTTGTGGTTATGATGCAGTGGTTATAATTTCGTCGACTATCATATTTATATTTTATTTACCAAAAATTATCCATAATATATTTATTATTTTGTTTCTATTTACTTTTTTTTATTGAAATTAAAAATTAAAGGTGAGAATTGTAGAAGGCAAGGAGCCATCTTGCTTCATTGATCTCTTTTCAAGACGACCAATGATAATCCACCGAGGCAAGCGCTTCAACCAATCAAAATCGAGCCCCAAGTCTGACGTTAAATATTCAAGATTCGAACCCGCGGTACCGTCGCCCTTATTGATGACGTCATCGTCGTCGTCGTCACTGCCAAGATGTCGTTATAAGCTGTACGCAATGAGGAATGATTTCGTGGAGAATGCTTATCTGTTGGAGGTGGAGTGCCGTGTGAAGAATCTGAGAAGTAGAGGGTCCTATCTTTTGATCGATGTTAAGCAAGGTTGGTTGGTTGGCTGGTTGGCTGGTTAGTTGATTGGTTGGTTGGCTGGTTGGCTGGTTAGTTGGTTGGTTGGCTGATTGGTTAGATGGTTGGTTGGTTGGCTGGATGGTTAGTTGGTTGTTTGGTTGGTTGGTTGGCTGGCTGGCTGGTTAGTTGGTTGGTTGGCTGATTGGTTAGTTGGTTGGTTGGTTGGTTGGCTGGTTGATTGGCTGGCTGGTTGGTTGGTTGGCTGGAAAAAATATTTGATTAATTGTTCATCTTTCATTTGGATGAAAGGGGACGTGGTGGTATGGCACGGCTGCAAGTCGAGTTCAGAGGTCAGGAATGTTATGAAGAAGTTGGCTGATGCCATTATGTCCACTGAGTAAGTCGTTATCGTCAAAATGTAATATTAAATATAAGGAATGATGAATTATTCGAGCACCGCTGAATTATGAATTATCAGTATACCACTAAAGGATGAATTATTTATTTAGTGCATGGTCATGATGGTGAATTATATTTATTTAGCGCTTCATTGAACTCATGATCTCACTCACAATCATCGCGATTATCGTCACTCGCACATCGCAATTTTTAGATGCCCTGCTGAAATTGGACTCAATCGAACCGCAGCAACCACATCAACCGCGACTACATCAGCCGCAACCACATCAGACGCAACCTCATCAGCCGCAACTACATCAGCCGCAACTACACCAGCCGCATATATTGAAATGGAGGAGGGTAATGAAACGTCATCATTCTGGAATGCTTTCCCTGATGCTTGCTCGCTGATGAAGAAGCGGAAGAGGAATGGTGATGATGAGGGGGATGGTGATTGTGACGAGGAAGAGAAGATGAAAGAGGAGGAGTGCATCTGTCGGTCTCTCTATCACAGTCTTCTTAATGGTTGTTTAATGTTTAACGATGTTTCGGATGTCTTTTCTGGCAGATACGATCAGATGATGTTCTTGAAATGATGGTTGTAATGATGATGATGTGTTTCATGGTGACGATGATGAAGGAGAAGATGATGACGATGATGACGATGATGATGACGATGATGATGACGATGATGATGATGATGACGACGATGATGATGATGATACCAACAGACACCCGTCCCTTCGATCACCACACACCACGTCTCTTCCACTTGACCATGACAACGTCTGAACTCGAATTCGAAGAAGTGACCAACCTGACCTCTGAACCGGGTCAGAGGTCATCGCCCTTCCCTTTCATGCAGTCGGACATCTACGCGGCCGATCAACCAGGTCTGGATAGACGCACGAATGAATAAATGAATAAATTACTGGATGAATAAATTACTAAATGAATAAATTACCGAATGAATAAATTACTGAATGAATAAATTACCGAATGAATAAATTATTGAATGAATAAATTATTGAATGAATGAATGAATGAATGAATGAATGAATGAATGAATGAATGAATGAATGAATGAATGAATGAATGAATGAATAAATGGATGATGAATGAATGGATTGATAGAGACAATGAGTAGGCTAATTAGCGGTTGAGCAGTTGATTGAGTGAACACACATTCATGGAAAAGAGAAAATTTGAAATTCAGTGTTTTTGAGTATAAACGAACCATTCGGTAAATGTCTAAATGAAAAATTTCAATGAATTTGACACAGTGGAAGATTTCTTAAAACACGATTAAATGACACGCACACACACGCACGCACACAAACACGCTTGAAAGTATACAAACACACCTAAAAACATACAAATCCACACACAGACACACACAAACACGTCTAAAAGTATACAAACACATAACACATCTATGACATACAAACCTACACACACACACACCTACACACACAAACAAACACACACCCACGCACACATCCACACACGCACAAACACACACAGCTCTCTTCCTGGTAGACAACCACAACGACGTCTTCCTCTGGCAGGGATGGTGGCCAAGCTCCTCAGCCGACCGACCAAACCTCCAAACTGGTTCTGCCACAGCCAGGTTCGCCCAGATGAGGAAGGCAGCTGTGAAGATGACCCTGGAGTATTGCACCGGTTTGTAGGGCTGTAGGGGTAGTTTGTACTTCCGCTTTGTTCCCGTTACATTTTTTGTCTTTTTATTTGTTTTGTTTTTGCTGTATTTATGTCGTTGTTTTTGTTGTTGTTGTTGCTGTTGTTGGTTGTTGTTGTTGATGTTGACGTTGTTGTTGCAGTTGTTGTAGTTGATGTTGCAGTTGTTGATGTTGCAGTCGATGTTGATGTTGTTGTAGTTGTTGTTGATGTTGTTGTTGTCGTTTGTTGTTGCTGCTTTTGTTGTTGCTGTTGTTGTTGTAATTAATCTTTGATGATAATGTTTAAAAAATTTGCAACTGCAGAGAAACGAAGACAAATTCGAAATGCGGTGACGGCCAGCAGCAACGACAGCAGCGACAGCAACGACAACGCCACATCATTCCAGATCGAAAGCCATTTAGTACATGCCGGATGTGAGCCGCCCCGCTTCACCTCCATCTTTCCGCTGTGGTCGGTGGACCAGGACGCCGCTGCCTATGCTGCCGAGGTGATTGATGATGATGATGAGTAGGATGATGATGAGGAGGAGGAGGAGGAAAAGAATGACGATTAGGATGATGATGATGGTGATGATGATGGTGGTGATGGTAATTCTACCGGACAGATGAACCACACAAGGACGCCGATGGTGTCTCTTCATGAAATGAACCGACGCTTCAACAGGTTGTTATCTTGGTCTTCACTATCATCTGCTTCTTCATCATCACCATCATCATCATCTGCTTCTTCATCATCACCATCATCATCATCTGCTTCTTCATCATCACCATCATCATCTATTTGATCATCATCACCATCATCATCTATTTCATCATCATCACCATCATCTATTTCATCATCATCATCGTCTTCATCTACTTTATCATCATCATAATCTATTTCTTCACCATCATCATCATTTATTTCATCATCATCACCATCATCATCCAAATTATCACCATCATCACCGTCATCATCATCACCGTCGTCATCAGATCGACCTTCACCTTAGAAGAGTTGAAGGCCAGGCCCCTGCCAGACGGTGTGGACCCTCTGAAACTCGAGACCTACCTTGCCGATGACGAATTTGAAGTTGGCGATTTTATGATTATGACGACGATGATGACGACGATGATGATGTAACGATGATGATGATGACGACGACGAT